>NC_034410.1:69845744-69897992 GCF_002078875.1 Numida meleagris | reverse complement strand
TATAATACAATATAATTACAATTTAAGCTGATAAATCCAATACAGAGAGAGAGAATGTCCCAAAATCAAGGGGGGCCTTACTCTACTACCGACGAAAAGACAGCTGGAGAGTGAGGTGCTGCCAAGACGAGAGACGGGCGGAAAAAGGGACGAGGTCTCGTGATCTGCAAGTTTTTATACTGTGAGCTTTTATCTTTTCCCTCCGGCTGGAAAATGGTAACAGAGGAGAAAAGTACTGTGGGGACTGTAGTAGCCCTTCTCTTCTGAGAACCAGGTACATGATGTTATGATGTGGAGTACCAATAACCAAAAATCACAAAACCATGACAATCCTAGTAACTGTTTTTTGTTATTATTATTTTTTTACATATATTAAGCTAACTCTCCAAATCAGATTCAGATATAACAACATTTCAACTGTACATACTCTTAAAATTTGTCTTTTTATGACACTCCCAATGCTACATACTTGAAAAAAGCATTTTCACTTTGAGTTCTGCTAGAAGAAACAAGTGGCATTGTTCCTGAAATGTGTGCACTCAGAAGAAAATAATAGGTCAAAATCTATTTTTAATACACATGCAGTTCATGGCCTATTAGGATTCAAGCGGAGGCAGGGCAAGTAAATGAAAGAGAAATCTATAGAAGTAATGGCATATACGGAACTATGCTCTGCTCAGAAAGTCCCTTAAGCTGAAAATAGCTGGAGTTTGGAGTACTGTGAAAGGGGTGGGACAGGATCCTTTTATGATTGCCCTGTTTTATATCTTCTCATGCACTGTTTTTCCCTTCAATGGAGGGATACTCCAGTGAAGGGCAATCTGAAACTTTATTATGCCTCTGCATGCCTATTCACATCTTATTACAAAGTGGGAAGATACTATGTGAAAATTATGTGAACTGGATGTGGTTTTAATTTATCACAGTGGAACATTAGTTATTTTATGATTTAGATAATTTACTTTAAAAAGGAGAGATGTTCTATGTCCTTCAAAATCCACATGATGTTAAAGTAGTCTTGAAATACTTTCTGCTTTGAAGTTGTTTGATAAAAGTGACAGGTAAGGCTGAAGGCAGCTCAGCGTCACACAGGAGCAGTAGTGTTTAGGTTAGTAGCTAATCACTGAGCCACTACTAGAGGATGGTTTTTGCTCGTGCTCATTCAACTCAGCAGTTATATCTTACTTCTCTTTTCTTTCTCATTCTTTCAACAGCTGTCCACTAAGCTAAGCATGAGAACAAGGGTTTCAAGGACCAGCCATGAAAAGATCAGGATGGAGAAAAATCAGGAGTGCTCACCAAACTCAGAAGCTGGAAACACAGATCGAGATTCCGTTTTGGGCTTTTTCACTCTTTTGCCCACACTGCATCCTAACTATCTTTGCCTTCATGTTGAACTCATCTGGAATACATTTCTCCAGATCTCTTACCTGCAATTAATTTACTGAGATCTAGAAGTGTCCACTTCTGTGGAGTGGAAGGAAATCTGCTTAGGTTCTCTGTCTCTCTGCTCTGTAGAATTTATTGGTATTTGAAAACTACAGCTTTCTAAAACACATTTAGCATGCGTACAAATCTCACTTATTTACTGTCTAAATCCACAGAAATTGGAAGAGAATGGAAGAAAAAGTAAATTTGTTATCTACGAATCATATGATATAACGAAGAAATAGCAAGGCTATAGGTTTGATTTACTAACTTATTACAGGCCAGTGGTGGTCATGTTATCCTAATGTAAATAACAAGGTATGTTTGAACTTAAGCTGTAGAAAATATAGAATTTACTTGCAAAGTGAAAATTCTTTGATAATGGATTTTAATTAAGCATTAGTGTTTACGGCCACATAAACGCTATTAACTTTATCTCTGGTTGCTCTGAGTCTCTTTTGGATCTTTTGCCAATGCTAAGCCTTTATGTCATGCTGTCAGGGTTTTATAAGTTTTTGTTATCACTATTCCACATCGTAACATCATGTAGGGCACTGGGAGTTAAAGAGTTAGTGCTCCAGTTCCGTGGATCGTGGATAGTTCTGGGTACCTGGTTCTCAGAAGAGAAGAAGAACTGCATACTCCAGAGGACTTTGTATTGTTCTGTTTTCCTTCTCCATTCAAAGGGAAACTGTCTGCAGGTCACGAGACCCCCCTTTTTTCCCTTTTTCTTGTCCTAGCTAGCCGTCTTGCCTTTAGCATTAGAGCAAGACCTGTTTTTGGGCACACTCTCTCTCATTTTATTTGATTTATTAGAATCAATTCCAAGTATATTGTATTATCCTGTGTTGTCTCACATTCTGTTATCATACTTAGCAAATTAGTTTTCCTCTTCACATCATTGCTGCTGTTTTGTTTCTAGACCCATCTTCCTACCCCTTTCCCCTTCCCCTCTTTCCCCTTTCCTGGGGCATGGGTCCATGGCTTCCCCCACCCCACTAGTCACGGAACTGTGCAGAACTAGCCCGTAAACCTTTGACACATGCCTTAGAAATGTCGAACACAAGCTTTTACAGTTGGTGGAAAAAAAAAAAACTTTTAAAATTTAAAAGCTTTGACATTCAATTTTTTTTACTCTTTATCTTTCTGACAGATTAATTCATGTACATACCCAATCTTTTATTTAGGAAGCAATAAATGCCTGTCATTAATACTTCAGCTGCTATACTGTTTGGAAGCTGTGTTCTTAATGAGACAGAGAAACACAGGAAGAGAGTATGTTACATTTAACACATCTGAATGTATTTTTGGAAAACTGCATTTCCACAGAGGCAAATCCGCTAGGACTTACCTTTTAATAGGTGATTATAGTTGCATGTTGCTCTTTTTTTTTGGGTGGCTAACCTGACAACCTCAGGTCACTCTTGCTTGATGTCTACTGAACAGAAAAGAAGCAATGGTTTGAACACATACTCTGTTATTCAAGTTGTCTCAAAATTATTACATAAAATTAATGGATACCATTCACAGAAGAGATAGTAATATTCTTCCTACTTGTTTCCATGAAAAACCATGAAAACTCAAATTTGAACATAGAGTCTACTTGATGTATCTTGTGATTTTGAAAATAGGGAATTAAACTGTGCAAGAGATGTGACTGACTACAACACCATATTAATGTCTAAATATATAGGTCACTCTGAAAGTAATGCCTCCTATTTATTTCCATCGAAACTGCAACATATACAAAGAGCACAGTAACACTATTTGATAGAGCAACTTCTGCTCCAAAACACTATTTTTCAACACAGTCACTGGCATTAGCTATTCATTTTTACCAGCCATGATCAAGAGCCTGCATGGCTTGCTCAAAAACATCTGCACCAGCAAAGGTGACCCCCTACTGCTGTCACCATTGCTGAAATGTACCACCCACTGCCTCAATGTGCTCACATCCACTGTTTGATCTCTGTAAACATTTAGCAAGTGGCAATGAATGTCAGTAGGTGCCATTTTTCATGCATGAAGGAATTCTTTTCCATCCCTTTGCTTCATATACTCTTCCATGTCAGACACTGTTCTACCAGACTGCTCCTCTACTGCCTTCTGTCACATGGCAACAAAATATAACAGAATATCTGTGGGAAAGTTCAGCTTCTACTGCCATACCACCAACATCTGCCTCTGATGTTGTGGACCAATACAATAAAATTGGAGGCATTACTTTCAGTGCAACCCTGATGCATTCTGGAATGTCACTAATAACTGTAGAAAATATATGTAGGTAAAAATAATTTTCATTCAAGCAAGCGATTAAGAAGTTATTTTCTGACCAATGATCGATGCATTAAATCTTTTGGACTTGGGCTTCCAAACCTGCTTGCTTGTTAACAAGTTGTAGAATTGTTTGTGTACTTCTGCTTCACAAAGAAAGAGGAGGTAACACCACAGTGACCTCTCACACAACATAAGAATCTTTCTTATCACTTCATTTTGTTCATGACTGCGCAAACACACAGAGAAAAAAAGAACCACTCATGCAGAAATAAGTAATTCTAACTTGTAGCATCATTGAAATAGTGCATGGTAAGCCTAGATGGCACACAATGAATGGGATAAAACAGTTAAATGCCTTCTAAGAAAGAAAATAAAGATATTAGCAGATGTATTATGGAAGTTACATAGTTTCTACTTTCTAACAGCCTCAAAAAGTATTTTAATCTGAAAAAGCCATTGTACGCACAAATGTGTATACTGTCTGATCTTCCTGGCATAGTGTTAGGTCAACAGAATATTCAATCTTCCTGGCTAATGCTAGATCAATATAATGTTCATAATTATAAGAAATCTCCGTGTCTTTCCACTTTTAATGTGGAAATAAGTCTTGGATTCTTGATGGGAGAGAAAGAAATGTCTGTAATGTTGCGCATAGGAAATAAGTCTGGACAGTTTGGATGTTAGGAAAAAGGTTCTTTAACAGAGGGTGGTCAGGCCCTGAAACAGCCTCCCCAGGGCAGAGGTTACGTTCCCAAGCTGCCAGAGTTGAAGGAGCATTTGTACAACACTCTCAGACTTAGGGCATGAATTTTGGGTTGTCCTGTGTGAAGCCAGGAGTTGGATTTGATGATCCTTGTGTGTCCCTTCCAACTTGGGATATTCTATGATTCCATGTCTTTCTAAAGTCTTCATTTGCTCATGACATAAACAAATGCTTATTTATTAGCAGAAAACATGTAAAACAGCGTTAAAATGAAGAGGCAAACACCTGCATTTACTTAAAAATTGTTTCCAAAAGACCAAACGACATATAGACCTTGCTTATTATAGTAACGTGGTGACAACAGTAACTATTATGCATCAAATTATTTCCAACAGATTAAGCAAATAAATCATTTATATAGACTACAGCAAGATAATTATTTATATATTTACTGTGCACAGTAGATTAGTAAGCTGTGCAGAAGTGCCCTGTAGCAAAAAACACATCACTTTGTCTGAATCTGTAAAATCTTACTTGCAGGTAGAACAAAATGTATAAACACTTCAGATGTGTTTCGAATCACAGCTTAAAAAAAAAGAAAAGAAATTCCAGCCTCACGTTAGGGGGAAGGTATGAGGAATGTTGTGAATTCTGTATTATTTTGTTGTTTCTGGAAGTTTTGAATGGAGGTATTTCATGTAAATATTGTCATATGCTATTTATTTCACTTTTTTTTTTTTTTCTTTTCTTTTAAAGGGCTAGATCCTTACAATCTCCAAACCAGTAAACTTGGGTAAGTTCAACTGCTTAGCAGGGAATGAAGGGAATATAAGGCAAAAGCTCATTGTGGACACACCTGCCAGGTTTGAGAAGGTGATTATGTCTTCATCAAATAGTAGCTTCAAAGGTGTTAAAATCTGCAGTCCTAAGTAGAGTACCTTGATAATGAAGACAGCCTTAGATGGCTCTTGCTTTCTATGCCCATGCCAACTGTGGTCACTTTGTGCTTTTAATAGAGAAATTTATATATAAACAAAATTACTTCTGCTCTTAAAAGACCTATGTCTCAATTAAATGTCTCTCCAACAGCATAGTACCAGAGTACCCATACAACCCTAGAGTTTTTCTTTCTTTTTCTGAGTGATTCATTTTGTCTTTCCTCATACTATTTTCCCTGCTGTATCTAAGAATCCTATATTAAATATATATATATAGAGAGAGAGCTTTTATGTTAAGAAACCATAAATCTACCTTCTGATTTCTAAAAAATAATAACATATTTTTTTTCAATAAAGCAACTTTTCTTGATACTGATAATTTTTTCCAAAAGCAAAGGTAAGTTTAGGAAAACACCTCTATCTTTACCTGATTTTTTTTTTCCTTTTTTAACTGTTAGTGTCCTTGAAATTACTCAACATTTTTTTTCTTATTTACTCTTTGACATTCTTTTGCTAATTGTTTCGTTTTATTCTGTTGGTTGAGCTGAGCTATGTATTCACTGTCCTCATCCTTGTCTGAGTAACTCAGGGATACATTCACACTTTCTTTTAATTTATTCAGGGAGCAACATTTACATCAGTAGATGATGATAGCTGTTTATCTAAAACAAAAGCCACACATTTTTCCCTACTGCGTTGAGATAAAGTCAGCTTTTTTGCAATAGCTGTGTTTGATCACCATGTATTGTTTTCTGAGCCTTACAGACACACGACCCTTGGTTATTCTCACTGAGCCTTCTGAAGGCTTTGACCCCACTGAAGGTGTTTATTCAGTGAATCACACTCCATTCCAAGGGAATGAAACACTTACATGTGCATTTAGTTATTAGTAACAGATATAGTATTGATAATTTGTGTAATCATGTTATAAAGTGATTAACTGAAGTTGTTAAGTGTAGTCTCGGTTAGCATCAGAGGCCTACATTCCATCTCCATGGAAATTAATTAATTTTCCTAACACCCAAGTGATATAGAAATGTCATTATTTAGTAGTAAAACTGAAAAATGTTGAAGTTACATTGCCTTTATGTCCTAAACTTAACACATTGTTAAGTGTTAACCAAACAGTATTCTTGGAAAAAATCAAAAGCAAGCAATAAAAAACTAGAATTCATAACAGTAACATAACAGTAACACACAGGTAAAATGGTGTTTTCCAGCTTCACACTAAATTTTTGATCTAGTTCAGGAAACCAAGAGAGCCTTTTTTCTTGTTTGGGGTGCGACTAAGATTCTCAGGAATGCAGTAACGAAGGATGAAAACATGACTTATGGGATGAGGCCAACAGGAGTGTCACAAAGATGAACAAGGATAAGAGCAAATGATGACATGAAGAAGCAGTAGAAGCAGGATATCCATGGCGGTAGGAAGCAGCTCTGCAGACAGAACTTGAGTTTTCCAATGTAGTGACAAGTGGTAACTTCATACTGGGATATATTGGTAAGCATATACCCAGCTGGTTATTCCCCTTTGTTTAGCATACATGAAACCACATCTGACATGCTATGCTCAGTTTTTGTCCTCTTTCCTCGGAGAGAGTTCACCACAGGGCTCTGTACAGGAAATGAAGCACATAGGTTATAGGGAATGGCTGAAAGGTTGTACTTAGCTGTCAGAAAAATGGCTTTAGGAGAACTATAAAGAAGATAAAGCTGGACTCTTAGGAGTTTGCAGCAGAAAGCAAGAAACAGAGGTCACAATTTGCAGAAAGGGATATTCCAGTTAGATAGAGAAAAAGACTCTTGTATTTTGTTTATGCTTACAATATTTTTCAGTGCCTTAACCTTTCTAATCCGCAAATATTGGACACAGAGTGGTTCAGATAGTATTAGGTTTTATGGATTATGGATGATGTAGAACAGCCAAAATAAAAAAAAGCAAGGATTTAGAAGAAACAGAGCCAGAGGTCTGAAAATTGATATTAAAGAATAACTGTAGGTGTTAGGGAAAATACAGAAACTAGAGCTCTTTGTAAACTATTATCTAACAATACCAGTTTTCCTCATTTTCTTCAAGATGATAAAGACAAGGGGAAATGCTGCCTTTTCCACTCCCATTTTTTTCTGGCTATTGAGGCTTACGTAAGGATTGAGGAACTCAAACCAATAAAAAAAAGAAGAGATTCTACCAACAACAGAGAAGATGAAATGTTTAGCTTTCTATTGGAAAACAAGATTTTTGATTCCTGACATCTTTATGGGGATGGCTCAGACAATTCTCACAGCATGTAGATTAGGAGGTAAGTAATATTTTAGCTGTCCAAGTTCTTGATTTCTTCCATTTTTCTCCCCCCAGCATGATGATTTTAGATCCGAATCTCAAAGTGCTGATGATATGGGATGTATAGGAATAAAATTGCTTTCTTTCTTTCATTTATCTTTTAAATAACATAGCTGTATTCATACATTCTACTCTTCTCTACTAAGTGATTACATGTTTTCCTTTCTTGTAAAGATGAGGTATTTCTATTCTGCTTGTTTATGAAATTAAACTTTAGCATTATAGAGTCACAAAATCAAGAATTTGCAAGGCTGGAAGGGACCTATATCTGCACTGATATTGTTAGCAAAGCATTAGTGTTTCAAAACAAGTTTCCATTTCTCCTGAAATGAATGTTGTAATGAAAAGAAACAAAGGGATAATTTTATTTAGTGTTTAGTCTTCAAAATATTCACTTGTTTAAATCAGAGATACAGAAAATAGCACAGGGAAAAAGACAGCAGTACCTGCTCATGAGGTAAGATGGAATTAAGCATTGGCAAGATGCAGCTTTATACATGTGTTGGTGTCAGCCAAGGCAATGGAGGCTGGGTGGGATCTTTCAGAGTTTCTTGGCAGAATAAGAACTAGCCAAAGGGTTGTGGTTACAGAGATTTATTATTACTTAAAGCATTAGCCAGCAGCATATCTTACCAATACCTATGTTTTCTAGTGGTCAGCACAGCTTGCAGTCACACAGAGCTCCTAGTCTCACCAAGCTCCCAGCCACCAGGACCATCTACAGCTCAAGACAAGCTCTGGTCACCCAGTGCATAGCACAATAAATTAGCACCAAGGAAACCCTGTGCATCATTCATTTGGCCCTCAGGTTCCTGGTTCCCCCAGGCTTCATTGCCCAGAAGCATCAGCTCCAGCCTAAGGCCTCAGCTTACTGCTGCTGGGCTTTATGAACATTGCTCCCTGTGCTGCTCCATGTCCTTCCTGGATGCCCAGCATTTGGGCCCTGATAATACTAATGAGTTTAATCACCTAGCTAATGAGTATCCTCACAACCTGGTGCCAGAGAGGGAAAGAAAAGCAAGAAGGGTGGTACATGAGCAGTCTGCTTACATGTTGTGGATATTTGCTTTATTGCTGGTGATGCTAACCACGTTATTAGAGTCAGGAGCATCAGGTACTCGTCACAGCTGGATGTTATACTAAATGTAGTTGGCAATTCTACCCTTCAAATACAAAACTAGTGACCATTTGTAGAGGTAATATTCATACTACATATTTGTTAATGTACCTCCCAATGTACGCATATGCGAACACAAAGATTTTGAAAGGAGGAAGCAAAAAATATTAAAGAAAGTGACGAAAAAAGAAAAACTCTCCTAACAAGATTATCAAAACTTTTATTATACTTGAGGAAACAGAACATTATCTTAGTCTTAAAGGTGCTGCATCGTGTCTCCACTGTTGGGACAACAGTAGTGTAAAAAAAAAAAAAAGCGATATATAATTATAAAATTATTTAATTTTATTTTTTTTCCTTTTGGAAGTGTTTCCTTTGGAGTTTACCAGTGGGGGGGAGGGGAAGATATTTCTTGAACAATATAAAAATACTACTTGATTTTTGTGTATGTCAGCATGTCAATAAATAATATTTTTTTCTCATTATTGTCTACACCTACAATCTCCTCTTCTGCATTCCATCCAATAATTTTATTAGAACTATGACTAAATTTGCCTTGAATGCATAAATATCCCATAATTTGTATATACATTTTAAGGACAATAATGGCCTAAATATTTTAGATTATGGAAATTAGAGTGATCATTTCATTTAGTTAATGCTAAGCTTGTAATCAATGAAAGTTACACAGATTTGTTTCACTTTCAAATTTACCAGTAGTCCTTGAATTGTACACAGAATATACAGAGGTAAAGACATCTGTGGTACTTCTTCCACCACAGGTAATGATGTCACAGACTGGTGACTGTCTTTTAGAAAGCCACATTTTCTGTGTACTTTGATTTCTTAAAGTCTCAGACCAATTTTTCCTAAAGTAGCTGACACTTGTTTTATGAATATATTTGGATATATTTTCATAGAATGATAGAATCATAGAATGGCCTGGGTTGAAAAGAACCTTAAAGGTCATCTAGTTTCAACTCCCCTGCTGAGTGCAGGGTTGCCAGCCACTAGACTAGGCTGCCCAGAGCCACATCCAGCCTGGCCTTGAATGCTTCCAGGGATGGGGCATACACAACCTTTCTGGGCAACCTGTTCCAGTGCATCACCACCCTCTGAGTGAAAAATTTCCTCCTAATATCTAACCTAAATCTTTACTGTCTCAGTTTAAAACCTTTCCCCCTTGTCTTATCACTATCAACCCACGTTAATGGTCATACCCCCTGCTGTTTATACGCTCCCTTCAAGTATTGGAAGGCCATAATGAGGTCTCCCTGAAGCCCTCTCTTCTCCAGGCTAAAC
Source organism: Numida meleagris (assembly GCF_002078875.1). Taxonomy (NCBI): domain Eukaryota; kingdom Metazoa; phylum Chordata; class Aves; order Galliformes; family Numididae; genus Numida; species Numida meleagris. Next base: position 69,887,886 of record NC_034410.1, on the reverse strand, counting down.
AAGCATCTGTTAAAATTTGTTCTGTTTCAATAAGCTTTTCATGAATATCAAGCAGTGTTTGGAATTATCTGCAAACTTATTTACTTATTTGGTGGTTGGAAAGCCTATCACAACCGGGGTCAATGATCCCAGGGCTTCAAAGTTATTATCATGAAGTCAGGTATCCGGCTGTCATCCACATAGCTGATTATTTCTTTACCTTTCATGAAGAATTTCAAAATGATGATGCTTTGCTTTTTTGCTTTGTATGAGAATGAAAGAAAATCTTGAAATACAAAATTCTGAAAAAATGTTTTGACTGAATGAAACATTAAATAGATTTATCTTTTTTACTGCTCAACTCAGCTCTAACTGAGGCTGCTTCCCATCATTAAAAAAAAAAAAGAGTGTATTTGAACACTGTTTATACTGCACTTTGCACTCCACCTTCAATATTTTGCTGTAGAAACTGTAGTTGGTATTGAAGTGTTTGGCATCCTTTACTAGTTGCATTTGTCACCAGTAGTCTAGTTCTTATGAATAAGTTGAAAACAGATCAGGCTGGAGTCAAAGCTGCTTTTGATTACTTCATTTCACACGTTACACAAAAAATAATCTATAAGTGTGTCAAGAATAATGTCCTTAAATATTCAATTAGCTTTAAAAATGTATCCAGTGCTGCAGAAATTGTTTCAGTTTCTTCTATATTCTGTATAGCAAAAGCATAGTTCACATTCTCTGTTCCTTTGTAAACACCTAGGTACTGGAACATATCTGTGATAAATAATTGCTAATGTCTTCTGAAATGTTTACAAAAGCAAGTTACATAAGTACATTCTAAGTATTAAAAATATTATTAAAATGCTAAATCTTCATATTTTGCTGTATTTGGACAAATTTTTAGATGTTACTTGAGAGCCTAGCCCAAAATTTAGACCAAATAAATGTGTTCACCACAACTGATCTTGCTTCACATTTTTAAAATCGTTATTACCTTTTGAATATAAAACTTGAAAATCCTGACCCCAGATTCAAATTATATGCGTATAAATTAATTCCAAGTGTATGTAATTTAAAGACTATCTGTATACTTCAAATGAGTCTGTAATGTGTCTCATCAAGGTAATGTTTTTCTGCAAAATATAGTCTAAGAACTATGGCACTGACTTCAGAATCTGTGATAAAAATCAGTGGAATACTTAGAGAAAGAAGCTCGACACCTTGTCTTGAATGTCATCTTCAGCATTTCTATCTAAATTTCTGTCCAGATCAATGTTTCTGACCTACATCACACCTTTCTTTACAGTTCAGGTACACTTGCAAGAAGAGCACAACAGCTTTATATTTCACTTCATTACCCAATCAAACCCCAAGGTATATCTACAATGCAGGTTTCATTTTATTTTCTTCAGTTGATTTTACTTGTCTGGGGAATTTTTTAAAATTTACAACAAACCCAGAGGGTCGTTTTGCTGAAAGATCACATCAAAGCAGAAAGTTCATACGTAAAGTACCAATCATTTACACTTTGAGCGTATAGCAACATAATAAAGGCATCCGATGAAATGTTTCTAAACAGTGCTGGAAATTTTACATAATTTTAGAGATATATGATTATTTTGTATTTTTGAAGTTGCTGGAATTTCTTCTCCATGGCCTAATTTTTTTTTTTTTTTTTCAGCTGCAAGGCAGAAGCTGCTCTTTAATGTGGGAGTAGGCAACAGTCCTATTTCAACAGTTTTCCAGGCTTCCAGGGCATCAAAACTGAGTCCTGTGAGAGAGATTCTCTTGGATTCACTAACTTTTCTGGTTATTTTACCATCCAACAGAGTCCTCTGGCAACTATAGCAGCTGATGCATGAAAATCTCATGCTCAGAATGTCTTTAGTACATTTTATTTCCTTTGCCTACAATTTACACTAAGGTAAGGAGGAGCAGCAAGGCTAAAGATCTCTCTTGCTGTAAGTGTTTTAAAGAATAAGCATTTTTCCTGGACTAACATTTAAAAATCTCTAACATACAATGATCCTAGAACTTCATTAACTCATTCAGCACTGAAAAATTGAAGGCTTAATATTCTCTAGGAGAAACCTGAAAAACACATTCTTCTCTTCAGATCAACATCCAAAGCACCGAAGTTTTCCCACTTGCATTCACCAAAGAAATACAGCTGTACTTTCTCATTACAGTTCATTATAAAAATAAAAATAAAATAAAATAAAATAAAATAAATTCTCCTACTGTACTTTTTAAACGATCGTCATCCTTACTGCCACAGTCTATCCATGCAGAAATAGATATTCTAATTTGTACTAAACAGAAAACACTTTCAAATATTTATTTATAGACTTGCTTAAACATTGAATTAAATATTTCAATAATAGTGTACTTTTCCATTCATTAATGCTAGTATAACTGTTTTTTATATAATAAATAAAGACAAATCCAAAATAATATATATATTACTGTAATATACATTGAAACATGCAGTTTTTGAAGCTGATTTATAGAACAATGACAGAAAAATTATTCACAGAATTAATTTATGGAAAAAAAAAAAAAGGAGCTGTTTTTTGCCAGTGATCAGTGATCTCTTCAGTGAAATGAATAAAGTTTTTCGGACGCATAAGATGGAAAAGAATCACAGAGACATTAAAATATGTGGCAACAGGTCAATTAGCAAAACCTACTGTATCTGTCACACTTCATTGAGAAGGACTACATTTGCTCTAGTATTTTGCAAATGCTGTCACTGGTATCAGTCACTGTTCTGTCACTGGTATCAGCTATGCTTAGAAATTTCAGGACGATATTCGGAGGTAATTTTTTTCTATGAACAACAAATCCTGTTATTGTAAATATGCAGTATGACATTGTGTTCTCTGTGAATGAGATACTTTCAAGTGGCTTGATGCAAGAGCATTTCTGTCCATTGAATGAAATATTTTGGATGTTGTGGTCAGCTTGTTAGATTATACCAGAAATGAAACAAATAAGATATTGAAAAAGAGACAAAGAGAAAACCAAAGCAAACCAAACAAGAAACAAATAAACAAACAAAAAATCCAGAGAACAAACAATCAATCAAACAAAAAAACAAACAAACAAAAAAACCCAATAGCATCAAGGATATCAAAGGGATGGTATTTAACACAATATTACAAATAAAATATTTTGGACGTATCTGATAAAAAGAAGGAGATTGCTTTCTGTTGTTTTCTCAGAGGCTGCAATTTCAGAGTCACACCCTGATGATCTGAGGTGGCCGAGGTATAAACAGATCATATGATAAATAAGCTGTTATAGTGGTAATCTTGTTCTACATGTCTTAAAATAATTGAACAGAAAAGGAAAGATATTTTAAACATACTGTATGTATGAACATAGGTTAAGGAAGTTAATGCTCATATTGCAGAGATAAGACCAAGTAAAGATAATTCCTAAGATTCACTGCAATACATCCATCAAGATATGTACAAAACAAGAACGTAGATATAGATTCTGCACAGTATATGTACATTTAAGAATGGACAAGCAGTATTTATTTTTAGCTTATGTAGTGACTCTGATTTGACTGATGTTCAATGACCAGCTACAGAATAATATCTTCTGTGGTTCACCAAAAGTAATTAACAAAATTTTCCCACATACTTCTCATTCTCTGATCTTTGATTACAGCTCATTAATGATAGTTTCAAAATACTTTGGACAATTTATCAGTTCATTTCAGTCTCAAACATTCTGAAATCCTTATGTATGTACACACGCACAAGTGCACACACATACACAGACACGTGCAATGAAATAAACAACCAGTATCATAGAGTATAAGTATTTAATTATTGAGTGGAACACATCTGATAAAAGATATAAAATGAATCATTATACTGATGGTTTCTCACCAGTAGAAAAAAAATGGCTGATGGGAGCAACTTTCTTAGATTCAAGGAATGCTGGATGCAACCTTATGTACCTTGGGTTTTCTCTAGTTCAGCTTTTTGCACAAAGCAGGGCTAGCTAAGAGGACAGAACAGTTTTCCTGCAACTTTGCCCCGCTGGGTCTTGAAAACCTTGGAAAGGATGGAGGCTGTTTCTCCTCTGGGCAATGTACTCCCGTAAATTATTGTCCACAGTGTGAAAAAATATTGTCTCTGTAACAGCACAGAACCGTTTCTGTTCAGCTTCTCTATTATTTGTTCTTATTTCAGAACTGAAATGTTTCTAAAAAGTGATATTTTTTAAAGAACATGCTCTGAATATATATTTATGTTATTAGTGCCAACATTTGACTCAACAGTAATGTGCACATCTCTCAAATTTTTTCTTTTTCAGTTTCTTTGGCTTCTATGTATGTTTATAATGAAATGTTACCAAATGATTAACATGTTAATGGAACAGAAAACTAGTTAAGATGAATTTATTTTCATGAAAATCTTCACTCCAAATGTGCTCGTATTTAGTTAAATAGGAGAAGTATATAGAATAAAAAAAATGGGGGGCTGTTATTAAGAACTAAAAAATGAAAGTAATTTTGGAACTTTGAATCTTAGAAAAGAAATTTAGAACACAAACAAAATGGGATACTTACAGCAGATGTTCAAAATTATTCATGTATTTTTGGTTTAGGAGCTTGCAGAATGAAAAACATCAGATAACAGTCACTTCTTTACACGGAAGACTAAACTAAAGGTCACTCCTTATAGAAAAGAATTTGTGAAGGTCAAGTCTACTATGAGAGAGGATTCCAAATAAAGTGAACCTTAGGCAAATATGAATGCTTCCATGGACATTTATTACAGAATGTTAATAAAAAGAGAAGCCAAATACTGAGCAACCTTTGGGGTTAAAGTAAATAATTTTATTATGCCCCCCCCCCAAAAAAAAAAAATCGAGGTCCTCATTTTGTCTCACTTGGAACAGTGACCAACATTTGTTTATATAATATTCCTATGAGAGAGTTCTACTTTAGAATCATAGAATCAAAGAATTGTTTGAGTTGGAAGGGACTTCCAGGTCACCACAGTAACCTGAACATGACCAGGTCAGTTAATCCAACTCTCCTGCAATGAACAGGGACATCTACAGCTAGATCTGGTTGCTCAGAGCCTGGTCCAGCATGGCCTCAAATGTCTCAGTCCATTACCTCTCTGGGCAACCCGTTACCATGCTTCACTACTGTTACAATAAAAAATTTTTCATTATACCCAGTTTAAATCTCTCCTCTTTTAGTCTGAAACCATTTCCCCTTATCTTACTACAACAGACCCTGTTAAAGAGTCTGACCCCTTCTTTCTAGTAGCCTCTCTTTAAATACTGAGAGGCCTCTATCGGATTGCCCCAGAGATTTCTCTTCTCCAGGATGAACAGCCCTAGTTCTCTCAACCTGTCTTTGTAGAGGAGGTGTTCCATCAATTTTGTGGCCCTCTCCTGGATGCACTCTAACAGATCCATGTCTCTCCTGTACTGAGGACTCCTCATCTGGATGCAGTACTCCAGGTGTGATCTCACCAGCACAGAGTAGAGGGGCAGAATCACCTCCCCTGACCTGCTGGCCACACTTCTTTTGATGCAGCCTAGAGTATTGTTGGCTTTCTTAGCTGTGAGGTCACATTACTGGCTCATGTCCAGTTTGCCATACTCCAGTAACCCTGACCCCTTTTTGGCAAGTTGTACTCTATCCCTCAGCTTGCACTAATAGTGGGGGTGTAGTGAAGACCACCACATCTGATATTCTGTTCGTAACTTGTCACCCTGCCCGCAAGGACTACTTTCTGTCCCCGGTCACCTCGTCGCATTTACACATCAATATGATGAGTGGCAAAATGGCGTTTATTGTTAAAAGCTACAAAACTATATAGTATATCTTATCTTTTACTAGACTGTTCCAGAAGCTCACGCAGTCCCCTGGCCAATCATATTGAATATCCCGCTCTGGCCACTCTCTTCCAAAAGGCCATACACGGAGTTGTTGTACACCTTGTTATGAAAACAAAGGACAGCCTCTCCTTCTTATGTCACGGGTTCAAGTAAAGTAGGTGAACCAATAGCAAGCATATGAGCAAGGGCCTTCAGCGTTACAGCCCGAGTACTCCGTAACATGCCTACTACATCTGGGCACAACCCAGGCACAAGACTTTGCACTTGGATTTGTTGAACTTCCTGATGTTTTTCTGCGCCCAGTTCTCAAGCCTGGATGGCATTCTTTCCCTCTGGTATCCTGTCCCTCAGGCATGTTGACTGCACCACACAGCTTGATGCCATCCACAAACTGGCTGAGGGTGCATTTGATCCCATTGTTGATGTCACTGATGAAGATAATAAAGAGCACAGGGCCCAGTACTTACCCCTGAAGGACACTACTTGCCACTGATCTTCAGCCAGTCATCGATGACCACTCTCTGGGTGCAGTTTTGTGACCAGTTCCTTGTCCATTAAACAGTCTGTCTACCTGTCAAATCCACATCTTTCCAATTTGGAGAGAAGGATATGAGGGATGACTCTGTCAAAGTCCTTACTGAAGATGAATGCTTAAGGTTAATTTTTTTTAATTCAACCTATTTACAGTAAAAAACAGAGAATATACCTGGTAGCTGGTGTTTGGAAATAATATTTAATACAGAGATGTCATAGTAATTTTTAATTTGAATTGTTCCTAGACATTCAACCTGTTTTCTTTAGCATCAAAGCCAGACTTCTACTATGTTTCTCTGCTGACTGTGATACACTGTAGCAGAGGCATTGTAGCAGTACACAGTTCTTAAACTTCCTGCTGCAACGTTTGTTGCCACTTCAGAGCAACTTTGAAATGTAAGCACCTACAAGGGAAGTGGTAGATTTCCATAGACTTATAAGAAGCAATCTGAATTAACTAGAGAAAATTTCATTACACACTTCTGTTTTGCATCTACTCCACTTCCCTGCATTTTCAACTAGCACTTTCTCCGCTTTGACTCGTCACATGCAGCTTCTGCATGTTTTGTTTTTACTAGGAGGTGACATCGACTAGAGGAAAAAACGTTCTCTGTGACAGGATAAGGTATGGGAGGACAGTGCTATATTACCTTTCAGCAAAAATAGGAGTGGAAGTGAGTAAAAGAAGAGCACAGCAACTGCTCAAAAACAAATATTCTGGGATGATGAAGAGTGGAAGGACAGTGACAAAATAATAATTCACCTGAGACCATTGGCGGCTGCAAACAGGATAAATGCTGCGTCATGAAATCTCAGTTTGGGTAATGATTGGTTTTCTGTTTTTTTTTTTTTGTTGTTGTTGTTGTTGTTGTTTGTACATATTAGATCACTCTGCTTATGCTAACTGCATTTCATAGAGTCGTAAAAACATAGAATGGTTTGGGTTGGAAAGGAGCTTAAAGATGATCTTGTTTGAATCACCCTGAGTGGTTCAAATGGCTATGAGTAGGGTCACCTTCCAGTAGACCAAGTAGTTCAAAGCCCCATCTAACCTGGCCTTGAATGCTTCCAGGGATGGGGCATCCACAGCTACTCTGGACAATCTGTTCCAGTGTCTCACCTCCCTCTGAGTAAGTAATTTATTCCCGATGTCTAATCTAAATCTCCCCTCTTTAGTTTTAAACCTCTTGTCCTATAATTATACTTCCTGACAGAGTTCATTTCCAGCTTTCTTTCAGGCCCCCTTAGGTACTGCAGGGCCACTTTCAAGGTCTCCCCAGAGCTTTCTCTTCTCCAGGCTGAACAACCCCAATTCTCTCAGACTGTCTTCATAAGTGAGCTGGTCTACCCTTCTGATCATTCTTGTAACCCTCTTCCGTACTCGCTCCAATGGTTCCATGTACTTCTAATCTTGACTAATCCATAGCAAAACACAACACTCCAGGTGGGGTTTCAGGAGAACAGAGCAGTGGGGGAGGACCACTTCCCTGCTGATCACGCTTCTTTTGATTGGCTTTTTGGGCATCAAATGTTATGTTGCCTGTAGTTTGCATGCTCATGTTCAGTTTTTCATCTACAAGTCCTTCTCTGCAGGGCTACTCTGAACCCTAGAGTACCCAATTAATTGCCCAGTCTCTATTTATACTTGTTGTTGCTCCTGCCCAGGTGCAGGATATTGTACTTGTTGAATTTCATGAGGTTCACACACATTGGTGTTGTTGGAAAACTTACTGAGGGTGCACTCAATCCTATGGTTCATGTCACTGACAAAAATGCCAAATAGTTCCAGTCCCTGAGGAACAAAACTCATAACTGATCTTCACCTGGACTTCGAGCTGTTGGCTGCACTTCTTTGAGAGCAACCATCTCACCAGCCAATTCCATACCTTCTGAGTGGTCCACCTGCTACATCCCTGTCTCTCCAATTTAGAGAAAAAGAGGTCATGCAGAACAGTGTCAAAAGCTCTGTACAAGTCCAGGTAGATTACACCAGTTATTCAAAGTTACATACAAAATTTGATTGCAGGTGGAAATCACTCATCATTTTTCAACTGACAGAAAGTACAACCAGTTTTTTTCAATAATAATTTCACAAGATGAATAACCAGAAATTTCACAGCTTCAGCACTATATTTAGTCTTAAACTGAAACTTTTCAAACCTATCCTGAAATTGTTATTTGCCTTTTTCTGCTGTTCACATATAATGTATACATGAATAGGGACGATGACTATATTTTAAGATCAGACTTCACACAGGACATTAAATAGTTTGTTCTAATTCTTTTTCTTGCATAAATTTAAAACTCTGGCAAATGTTATTCCACTGGAAGAGACATAACGTGTAACAGTCCTGTTTTGACTTGCTGTTTGAAACACAGTTAATTTTTGCTTGCCTTTGCTTCTTTTCTCCACATTTATCATATGGATATTATTTATTCTTTTCCTCAGTTTTTCTGTTCCTTTAACATAAGCATTTTGTCAAGCACTGTCCTTTTCTCTTCTCAGTTCTCTTTGTCACTGTTTTCTCCAGTACTATATTTTGCATTCATGGAACATCAGTCCTTCACACTGGACCTACTGCACTCTATTTTATGTTCCTTCCCCTATGCAGTCTCTTCCAGAATTTATTTTGTTTTAAAGTACTATAACATTATATTTACCCCTATATCTGTCACAATCCACAGATGGAAAACTTGGTTTTCCCCTTTTTTCATATTCGCCGTTTTCACTTTTTAATAGAAAACAATAGTGGTGACATTTTGTTTCTTGACTTAAGGAGCAGAAACAAGATTTTGGGGAATTCTTTGTTTGTTTTGTTTCCTGTATGTTCTGTCAGTGTCAGGTGAAGAAAAGAATTGGAAATGGGCTATACAAACTAGAGAGAGATAAGAATAGTGCTGAAGTAATTTCTAGGGAGCTAGACAAGCAACCTTTCTGCACATGCTGGCTAGCAGAATTTGTTGCAAGACATTTGGGCCATGGATCGCTCCTTGACTCTTCTGAAGCTACTTTCAGCTCTCTTTGACATACATCATCTGTTCTCTGAGGTCATCAGAAGCAATTGAGAAAGACAGTGCTTTTTTTTTTTTTTTTTTTCTTGATCTTATTTTGCTACTCAAAGTAGGAAAGGGTAGAAGCAGATTATTTATAAACAATTTATTATTTTTGAAACATATCAGGATTTATAAATAAATCTGAACCTGAAATTTAGCCTTCCCATTTGATTAATTTGATCTAAAGCTTTCTTTGATCACAACAAGAAAAATATTAGAAAACAAAAACAAAAAGAAAAACCATGTCCCTTGTTCATATAAACCTCTTTAGGCAGAAAAAAAAAAGAAAGAAAGAAAGAAAGTTTTTTTATTATATGAAAAATTACAAAAGTTTTGAAGGAAAATGAGGATGGTTTTGTTTGTATGTACTCTGAAACTAAAAGAAATATTACTGCCACTTTGCCTAAACTTTGTCATGATTAGTACATTTTTGGCCAATTTTGTCCAAAGCAACAATATACTTGACAGTACATACACAGCCCTGTATGTATGTATCTATCCTCTCTCAAAATTTACATAGCTTATCTAAAAGGTTGATTTATTACTTATTACTCAGTCATTTTAACTTAATAGAAATGATATTTTCTTTGTATTTTACCTGATGTGTAGTATATGTTAAAGTTTATTAATGGCAAGATCTTCTATATACTTAGACAGACTTGTTTTATTTTCCAATCTGTTTTTTCAACAATTTATAATTTAAAATGCGACTTGAAGTCTAGATTTTCAAAAGGATATGCACCAAGCTGGAATTTCTTTATTCACCTATCATCATCTACATTATACTGTGCATAAAAAGATTTTGTGTGCCTGCATTGTATCACTATAATCTGATTGTAAATTTAAGATTATTTATTATATATGTAGATCTAAAATTTTATTGCAAGGATGACACTAAGATTTTTTCTTGTATGTATCAAGCTAATCCAAAATAGAATATGAAATAATTGGATCTAAAATGTCTTAGCACCTTTAAAATTCATGCTCTGCCTGAATGTAGACAGTCTTATTGCTTTTCTGCACATACATATGTAAAACAGAAATAAAAGTATGTAGTTACCTTACAGTTGAAAGATTCTTCTATGTTCACCTATGTTTAGAACAAAATTTTGAACATTTTTCTTTTTTAATTAATGGTTACTTCTGGGATCAATATTTTATTCAGATATGAATTTGTATTATTACTTTTTTAAAAAATGTATTAGCCAGTTATTAAACTGATTTGAGTGCTGACATGTATTTTTGACAACCAGGCCTGAAGCATGCAGATGCTGATTTCCAGAATGAAATAATCTCTGGTATAATTATTTTAGTAGAACCTATTTTCACTATTTGTTTTGTTACAGCTAAACAGAATTCTTTCTATTACAAGTTCCTTTCCTGAGATACTGAATTTATAAATTAAAGAACAGTCCATCAGAATCAAGATGGTGTTTATACAGCACTGCTAGTACTTACAATATAAATGAAAGAAGCAATGATTAGCTTTTAATTAGTTAATCTTACTTGGCCTATGATTTCATGCTTTGATTAGCTAGTTAAGCTAAAAAAAGTTACAGAGGTGTATCTTGGACACTATATGCTATTTAAAATGGCTACAAAATGGGCACTCATTTTGTTGAGTGAGAAATGATTAAAAGTAGTGACTAAAATGAGGAGATTTAATTTGTCCACAAAGTCATTGCATACTGTTGGTAACTTGAGGAACGGGTTTTTCATGTCTCTCTCTTGTGTTGAAATGAACAGTCTGTGACATATTATATCTGATTTTTTAATGTCTGGTTATAATCTAGTTGTAACTGAAATGTTAATTCCAAGCAGTCACCTACAGTAAGAAGTCATTTGTGGAGGAAGCATAGGGAGGAGTTCAGGTTCTGTGGTGACCTAATTATATTTCCATTTTCAAGAAACTGATTGTTTTAATTTAATTGAGCCTTGTGTGATTTATAAGCCCTGCATGCAGCTTTTAATGATCCTTACATCATACTCTAATGTCTCTGAATTCTTTGTTCTGATTTTCAACCACATGTTGGCTAATTTGAATCTTCTGTCATTTTGTCTCCCCCTTACATTTTTGGACTAAGCTCTAAGGCTGTGTCTATTTACTTAAATTAAATATTCTCAGGCAGTGAAGTTTAATTAAACTGGTAACTATACTAGACTGGTAAACCAAGCTTTGATATGATTTTGGTATACACTAATTTCTATTCTGCTGAAAAAAGATCTTGGTTTATGCAAAGAGTTACAGTGTTCTAAGGGCAAACCTGAAGTATCATAATAGACAGCTTGCATTTGACCACCCTTTGTGGAAGTCAGAAGAGCACAGATGCAGGTCATTCTCTGCAGAGCACATCTGTGTCTAGAATAGTGGTGATCTTACCCTTTCCAGTACTCCCTTGTATTATGTTCTTCACTCCTCCCTCCCTGGATCCAGGATCTAGGAGGCCCAGAGATGGAACTGGTGGGATGATATTGGCATATGAAAAAAAAAAAAAAAAAAAGAATATAAAGATACTGACACAATATTGTGCTGGATCCATCTCCGAGTAACTTTCTTTCACAAAGAATGATCAAAGTTTTAGTAATTCTAGCTTTCAAAATATTAAAAACTATGTGGCTCTTGGAGGATTGACCAGAGACATTTTGTCTGCAGCTCCCTCTGTTTTGGGATCTGTAAGCTTCCATTCATGTGACATAATTTCATTTAAAAGTTCAGAATAGCTATTGTTTCTATTGAGTTGTTTTGCTTACTAATTATTTGTTTGATTTTGAGAGCTTATTGAATTGTTTGCCCTTTGAGTTGCAACTCTTTCTACTTTTCCTGGCAAGGGGCAAAAAGAAAATTGTCACTTATCACAGTGTGGGTTCTCATTGCAAAACAACTAGAATGGTACACAGAAATTAATATTTGAAACAACAAAGCAGAGCTGAGTACTTAGCATCTATAACAGCTTTTAATGCCAAGGTATCAGCTCTTTCCCAACAAATATTTTACTTTTAAAACTGTCAGAGACAGAAAAACCATCAATTTGGAATATTAATAAATAAGCTGATATTTGCTGGAACATACTTTGATGAACATACTTAGCAAGTAATCTGACTGCTCTTACAGGCCTTATACATACCAAAAAAGCAGTCACAGAACATTTTTTATATAGGACTTAAGCTTGTCTCAAAGAATAACATTTTTATAACAGGCTAGGCAATGCTACAGTATACCTTCATTTCAGGTTAGAGAGAAAAGTAAGTCTAAACTGACATCTCAGTTCATATGATAGTTATACAATTTAGCTCTAAGCTCTAACTAGCCAAATTTACAGATGCAATTCTTACAATTAAACATGGAAAATCTGTCAAGATTTTCAGTAAATATTTATTCTGCATGAACTTGACTTTTAATGTGTGGAACTAATATTTATTGCTCTTGCTTTTTATTTGGAGATGAGATTATTTGTTTCTGAATGAAGTTCTGAAGTTCCAAAAGTTACCCATGATGCTGGATCTGAGTTTATTTTCATCTCAGAATCACAACTTCAGAAAATGGCTAAAGCTAGAAGAATACTGTTGAAATTCTATAGTTCAACACTCAATGTAAAAATAGTTTTTACATGTTTTCAAGTAATTTCTTGTATTTCCAGACTCTCTCTAGGGTCTGGATTTGCAAGGGGCAGTCTTAGCAGCAAAGAATGAAGCAAATAAAGTGTTCAGTAACTTTGCCTTCTCTGCATTCTCTTTTACCAGGGTACCCACCTCATTCAGCAGTGGGTCCATATTTTCCCTATTTTTCTTCTTACTATTGATGTACTTTAAAGAAACTCTTCTTGTCGTCCTTCACCTCCCTCACTAGATTTAATTCCAAGTGGGCCTTAGCCTTCCTCATTTCATACCTGCATATCCTTGCAATATTACTGTACTCCTCTCAACTGGCCAGACCCATTTTCCACATTCCATATACTTTCTTCTTCCATTTGATTTATTCCATGAGCTCCTAGCATATCCATGAAGGTCTCCTGACACCTTTGAGCTTGGAGGAAGAGGAGGAGTGCAGGAGTGCATTCCACTACTTAAGAGTCTGTGGAAGCAATAGGTGCTACTTTGCCTCTTGGATATGGGACGTGATGTTATCTTGTTGCAAGAGAAAGATTGTCTTCTTCTCTGGCCAAACTGGAAGTTTGAGCCTTCAGCTTATTTAGCATTGCAATGTAGCAGTCAGCCAACCGCATCTGCGACACGCGCTGGTTTCGTAACTTCTGTCCAATCACAGCCTCGATCACGCGCTGTGCATGAGGCTCCACATCCAATCACAGTCTTGGTCACGCACCATGCACGAGGCTCTGTGTCATGGGCTGCCCGCCCTCCTTCTGGTCGGTTCTTCTGTCTTCTAAATCCTTCTTTGACTGCACGGGTACTTTCCCAGCTTTCGGAGCTTCCGGGTTCATTCGGTCACATGCGCAGGCGCAATAGCTATTCTTGCGTAGCAGCATCGAGTCTATCACTTAATAAGCAGCCGTTGAGACCCACAATTTTCCATCATGCCAGTATTCAGCTCAGTTTGCAGTTCCCTAGTTGTAATGTGCTGATTCACATGGATGAGCTGATCGAGATGGTCTTCATTTCATGGTGTGACAGTGTCATGGTTTTGTGATTTTCGGTTATTGGTATTCCATATCATAACATCATGTACCTGGTTCTCAGAAGAGAAGGACTACTACGGTCCCCATGGTACTTTTCTCCTCTGTTACCATTTTTCCAGCCGGAGGAAAAAGATAAAAGCTCGCAATATAAAAACTTGCAGATCACGAGACCTCATCCCCTTTTTCTGCCATCTCTCATCTTGGCAGCACCTCGCTCTCCAGCTGTCTTATCGTCGGTAGTAGAGTAAGGCCTACCTTGATTTTGGGACATTCTCTCTCCCTGTATTGGATTTATCAGCTTAAATTGTAATTATATTGTATTATAGTGTGTTGTTTTGCATTCCGATATCTTATTTAGTAAATTAGTTTGTTTCTCCTCAGATTGTTGCCACTGTTCTTTGCTCTTAGGGCCACCTCCTTACCCTTTTTCCCCTTTTCCCTTTTCACAGGGCATGGACCCGTGGATCCGCTGTCCCCTTTGTCACGGAACGCCCGTAAACCATTGACAGACAGATAGGTATGGTCGTACGGAACATGATTTGTCTTTCATGTCACGGTTGTCACTACTGAAACGTACCACCCACTGGTTCACTGTGCTCATATCCACTGTTTGGTTTCCATAAATGTTCAGGAAGTGTCGATGAATGTTGGTGGGTACCATTTTTTCAGCATGGAGGAATTCAACTCCATACCTTTTCTCCATGTGCACTCCCATGTCAGATGCCATTTTGTCAGACTGCCCCTCTGCTTCCATCTGTCACATGGCAACTAAATGTAATGGTATATTCGCAGGAATGTTCAACCTCTACTGCCATACCATCAAAATCCACCTCTGACTTCGATCATAAAATAGGAGGTGTCACAATTGAAATGTGCATTGGAATTTGCCTAATAAATAAAATAATAATGATAATAACTACTGCTATGGAACTTACAACTTTGTGTGTGGGGCAAAAGCTACAGCAGTGGGAAGAAATAACAACAGCTTACTTGAAGGTTATTTTCTTGATGGAAAGACTGAAATATTTAATAGGGAAAATAACACACTATGTGCTCATATATGCTTACTTGATTAATAAAATGCGGTTGAAACAACTGCTATATACAGTCTGTTTAGAATACTTACTATTGGATGTTTTTAATATGATAATTAAAAAAAAATGTTATAGAGAAATTTCTAACCAGTATTTGCTTGATGGTGATGATTTCATTGAGAAATTAATTTGCAAGCCAAATTAAAGGAAGATATTCTTGAAACCAATTTAAAAATACATATCAAACATTAAATATGATAAAAACACAATAAGAGAATGAAGAAGCTTGCCAAGTAAGTTTTCCACTACATGCTCTCCACAGAATTATTGCCTTCTGAAATATTTGTTTTTGTTTTTTTTTTAGAGTGGAGGAGGGCTTTAAAATATTAACTAATGTTAACATGCTTTTTGAATTCTTACAATATAATCACACTCAAAATTTACTTGGCACATCACCAGTAAGGTTTTGCCCTATTACTACGTCAGTCATCTGTAGGTTGAACAGAGAAAATGTTTGTTTTTGCTGTTGCTTTTTTATTTGAAACATAATGGAGAAATGATACTCAGCTGATTAATTCTGCTAAAAAAAAGCAGCACCTTCTTAAGGTGATCAAGAAATTATATACCACATTTTCGTTCTAATCTGAAAGAAATTTCCAGAAATATTCAAGATAAATAAATAAATAAATAAGTTTCATATTGACTATAATATATTACACTGGCATATTTAGAGGGAAAATTATTTCTTATTGATTTTAAAGTTCTGGAGTGCATTATGAATGCCTTACATTTACCTGAAATATTGATAATAATGTATTCATAAATTAAGAGTTTGGTTAAAACTTCAGACTATGCTCATAAGCAGAGAAAATTAATTTTAAACAAAGAGATTTCCTCGGTAATTTTAAGATGTCTCTTCTGTTTTCTATGTGACTATTAGCCTCTTTCATTCTTTTTTTCCCCAAGCTACATGTTCTCACTTTCTTCTTCAGAATTTGTTCTTTGCATGCCCTTCAATTTATTTTTTATTTTTTATTTTTTTTTTTTTTTCACTAACACATTGTCATCACTTTTTCAGATGTCTCTTATCACTGCTTTGTTGATTCCTGCTATAGGTGAGATCTTTCATTGGAAGAAAATCTTTGGTAATTGTTTAACAGCATGGTATTAAAGGAGACAAATGAGAAGACTGCAAACATTTACTCATTTCCTGAGACATCCTTGATCCACCGGAACATAATTTGTATTATTCTGGTGAATTTAAAAAAAGGGGGGAAATGAAGTAGATTCTTGTCTTCTTTTGTTTGCTTTTGAGAGCAAATTCTACTGCTTGAAAGTACTTTTCTACGCTTACTGAATACTTGGCCTGTAGTAGATTTTTTTTTAAGAAAGGGAAAGATGTATACTTTCAAGTGTGATTTTAAATGAAAAGTTATTATCACTTTAATAATACTGTGTTTAACTTTTAATTATATGTATTCTTTCTTTACAAGAATTATATGAAAGGAATCTGCAAATGCAACAGTTGGCACATTATCTAATGGCAGGTGATACCACTTGTTGTAGAAGAACGGGAATCATCTAGTTCTCTTGCATTTGA
This sequence comes from Numida meleagris, assembly GCF_002078875.1. Taxonomy (NCBI): domain Eukaryota; kingdom Metazoa; phylum Chordata; class Aves; order Galliformes; family Numididae; genus Numida; species Numida meleagris. The sequence goes on along the minus strand of NC_034410.1, from coordinate 69,871,174 downwards.
TGACTTCTGCACTGCTGTGAGGGTTGCAATCCAGGAAGGGACTTAACATCTACTGCAAAATGCTCAATATCAGTAAGAATATTGATATACTAGCCTCTAAATATTTGCATGTTTGTTTGTGTATGACATGATGTGTTTACAAGTCATGTTGTGTTCACTGCTCCAAAAAGGTACTTACTGCTGTCCAAGATACGGATTCAAACAATATTGGTTTTCATGGAACCTACGCAATTGCCTTGACTTTTACTTCTAGTCAGTTTTCTGTCACACCTCTAGAAGCTTTTGAAAGCGTTGTCTATATTGCTTTGTACATTAAGTGCAGCAAATATTCTGTTAAGCTTCATATATAAATTCTGCTCAAAAGCTCATAAATTGCAAGTGCATTTCTTGTTTTTGATACTTATTGGAAATGAAGTGGTTTCATTATTCTTTCATAGGAACAGGCAATCTTTTGTCATCTTCTTTTCCATTTTTCTGTCTCCTCATGTATTTTTTTTATAGTTTAAAAGAAAAGAAATAGCATTGTATCTTGCTATATATTTCCAAATAAAACTTTGAAAATTTCCTATTAAAAAATGCATATATATATAAATAATTGTTTGATTTGGTCTAGCATATATTGTCATAATTAAATGGACCAAAAGAATCTGAGAACTGTAGCTCATTGTATTCATTGTACCCAATTAAATGATGAGAGGAAAGCAGGACACTGTAGTAGGCGGCGACCGAAGGTACGGGATGGGACGCGCTAGGACCTCCCCTGCCCCAGAGGTTGTGGGTGTAGACGAAGCGAACAAAGAGATGAGGGAGATAAGGAAGGATATATAAGACTTTGTAACGGGGCAATAAACTCCATTTTGCCGCTCATCATATTGGTGTGTGCACGCGTCAGGATGGCCAGGGACTAGGTGTTAGTCCTTGCAAACAGGGTGCAGTTTATGAACGGAATATCTGGTGCTGAGTAGTCAGCAGACACAAGACTGAGTAATGAATAAAAATATTATCCAGTGAGCCTTCACCAAAAGTTTAACTTAAATATACAGCCTTTATCATTTTTTTTCCTTTTTATAAAGTTTTCCAGATAACATTACTTTATTTTCACTGTTTTCGTCACTGCCTTATCTTGTTACTTATTTATATTGCATGTAGTCATGTTATCTGTATAATTACATTTTTCTGAGTACTTTGATATCTATAAAATGAATGCCCTATTTACAGAGCTGTTAATCTGATGACATATATAGTAGAATGGTTAAGATCATATATCCCTGACCAAATCACAGAGCAATAATCAGGTCTAGATAAAGTCTTTTTAAAGGTCAAACTCTTTCAGTTAGGGATTATAGAATAACTTTTATTTCTTTTTGTCATGAAAAAAAAAATGAAGCTTTTTATAAATTATTATGTAAAAAATAAAGTGAGAATTTGAAATACTGTGTTCATGTAATTTGAAATCTATCATAAATTCTCCAGCCTGAAGTGCATGAGAGCATACTTATGAGAAAGTGTGATTGATGTGATTGTTACTTTATTTTGGATATTGGGTGAAGTTTTGAATTGTTACATATTTGTGTAGAATGCATCACCAGATTAAACATTAGGTAGAAACACTTCACCAAGTAAAATAGGAAGTAAAATTAATAATTATCATTACAAACTATATATATTTTGTTGTAAATCACTGAGATTATCACTTCTGACAACACTAAATGCAGCTTCTACTTAAAGCCTCTTAGAAGACTGAACATTTAGAATATATATACTGTATTGCATTGCTTGTAAACTTTTTTTTTTTCAATGAGGTTTAAAAATTATCTGTTATTAGAAATGATGCTGATGCATTTCAGGTATAAATTCATTGGCAGTGAAAATGTAATAAAATAAAATAAAGTCCTCTTTTTTTTTTTTTTTCTCAGGGATAAAGAAATCTGTCAGCTTCACCTCTGTGCCGGGAAGACAATGACACAGATCCTTCCGGAAACTCTGCTGAGGCATGTGGAAGAGAGGGAGGTGATACTGGACAGACAGCATGGCTTCACCAAGGGCAAGTTCAGCCTGACCCATATAGCAGCTTTCTATGATGGCATAACTCTGTCAATAGACAAGCCAAGAGCCACTGACGTCATCTCTCTAGGCTTCAGTAAGGCCCTTGACACAGTCCCCCACAACATCCTTCTCTCCATTTTCGAAAGATATGGATTTGCTTGGTGGGTTATTTGATCAAAGAGGAATTGGTTGTGAGGTTGTACCCATAAATGGTCAATGTCTCAATGGAGATCAGTGAGGGGAGATGTCCTTCAGGAATCAGTATTGGGACCGGTGCTCTTTAGTGTCTTTATCAATGACATTGACAGTGGGATTGAGGGCACCCTCAGCTGGTTTGCAGATGACAATGAGCCATGTGCTGTGGTTGACAAACCCAAGGGACAGAATGCCATCCAGAGAGACCTAGTCAGGCTCAATCAGTGGGCACAGAAGAACCTCAAGTACAGGAGACATGGACCTGCTGAAGCCCAACCAGAGGAGGGCCACAAAATGATCCAAGAGTGGAACACCTCCCCTTATGAGGACAGGTCGAGAGCTGAGGATGTTCAGCCTGGAGAAGAGAAGGCTTCAGGGAGACCTAATACTGGCCTTTCAGTACCTAAAGAGAAGCTGTAAGAAAGAAAGAGATGGACTCTTTAGCAGGGTCTGTTGTGACAAAACAACAGGAAATAATTTCAAACTAGAAGAAGGGAGATTTAGGCTGGACATAAGGAATAAGTGAGGCACTGGATCATGTTGCCCGGAGAAGTGGTGGATGCATTGTCCTTGGAGACATTCAAGGCCAGGCTGGACGGGGTTGTGAGCAACCTGATCTAGCTGTAGGTGTCCCTGTTCATTGCAGGGAAGTTGAATTAGATGACCTCTAAATGTCCCTTCCAACTCACACAATTCTCTTATTCTATGATTCCAAGACTATTTGTATAGCATAAGACTATCCATTCTCAGCAATAACAAAATTCATTAACTTTTCAGCATTTTCCCACCAGAAGTAAGCATAGGTAGCAAAATTCAATAAGTCAGCTTTTACTATAAAAACTGTTGCAGCTGAAAGTCCTTACATTCAAGAGGTAATTATCTTGAAACCTGTAGGAATGCACTAAGTTGTAAGAAAACTGTCCATTAAAAACTAAAGTTGTTTCCCTAATGCTTTATTACAGCAAAAAGCATTGATGCAGGGATGATTTGTAAAACAGTAACTGTATTTAAACAAATGAAATGGCCTTTTCAGTACTGTGGGTCTCAACGGCTGCTTATTAAGCGATAGCCGCTCATTAGTACTCAATGCCGCTATGCAACAATAGCTATTGCGCCTGTGAATGTGACCGAGTGAACCCGGAAGCTCCGAAAGCTGGGAAAGTACCCGTGCAGTCAAAGAAGGATTTAGAAGACAGAAGAACCGACCAGAAGGAGGGCGGGCAGCCCATGACACAGAGCCTCGTGTATGGTGCGTGACGGAGACTGTGATTGGACGCAGAGCCTCATGCACAGCACGTGATCGAGGCTGTGATTGGACAGAAGTTATGAAACCAGCGCGTGTCGCAGATGCAGTCGGTTGTACGGGTATAATACCGGGAGCGTCCCGGGGAATAAACGAGATCTGTTTCCACTGCATCGGTGACTGAGAGACTCCGTCCGAGCAAGCACGGACAGCCTCGGGTTGGGAGGATGGACAGCCGTGGGAGGGGATAGCAACACAGTACTGTCTACACTTCGTGTTGCTTACTATTTTTACTCTCCATTATTGCCTCCTTAAATTTCAGGATTTTTCTGCCTCTTGTGCTACCCTGCCACCAAGGGGTCCGGGAGTGCACAAGGAGCTGGGGGGGGTGGGCAGAACCAGGACAGCTAACTCAAACCAGCCAAAGGGATGTTCCATAACAAGCAGCACTGTGCTCAGAACTAAAATTGGAGGAGCTGGCTGAGGAAACAGCTGCTGCTCAGGGGCTGGCTGAGCATTGATTGGTGGTAGTGAGCAATTACATTATGCATGTCTTGTTTTAAATATTCTTTTAATAGTAGTAGTATTATCATCATCATCATCATTTCCCCTTCCTTTTAAATTCTATTAAACTGTCTTTATCTTAACCCATGAATTTTACCTTCCTTTTTTTTCTGATTCTTTCCCTCCTTCTACTACAGGGGATTGAGAGATGAATCAGCTTTGCGTTGCTGAGCTGCCAGTAGGGTTAAACCACAACAGGATTTTACTTACTTACCTGGATTAGCTAGAGGTTAGCGTTGCAGTTCAGAACTGACAGTTACTAAACCCTTTCTTGGACCCACTTTAGTCTCCCTCATGCTGCCCAGGGAGTTACTGAAAGAAGTATGAGGAACTGACAAGTGAAAGAAGTAGGACTGATCTGCTTGCAATGTTAAGATGTTTAGGGGAACAATAAGAAGAATGCCATCAGAGGGGAGCCTTATTCTGTTCATCAGATGTATGTGACATAAAGCATACAACTCACATGCTTTAAACAATTTTTTTTAAGTTTCTTTGACCAACCTGACTTTTCTTACTTCAAAAGTTATCATTAGCGTGAAAACCAATCAGAGAGACAGGAGAATAGGTACATTCTATTTGGGCCGTTCAGCCTTCTATATGTGATGGGGAAAATCGGTGCTCGCTTGTTAGACAACTGAGATCCACTACTCCTAATGCTACACTTGGCAGTCTCGAGAAAGACTTGACTTTAGTTACATATAATTCTTCTCATACAAACAAAAGAGACTTAGTAAATGGAATGGGAGGAAGGATTCTGGGGATCAGAAATATTGTAGCAAATGTGAGGGAAAGTAAAAACAGTGTGTTCCACTTGAAAAATTACTATGCTTATAGAGAAGGAAGCTGTGTGAGGAAGGAAGAATAATTCTTCAAGAGGAGACTGAAACCCACATAATAAAAATCGATGGTCAGACCTTTAGGGCAACCAATGAAAAACCTCCTTTCCAGCTCAAGATTATTATGCAGCAATGGCAATCCTATCCATACTACAAGCATTTCTAAGGAAGGAGCTGACAGTGATATGAGAGTAAGATACCAGTAACAGGAGAGATGAGTGCTCAAGAGAAGGTTAGGCTAAGTACCCTCAACTGTCAAAGTAAATTTTATAGTGAGAGCATTGGAGAGGCAGAGGACATAAAGGTGTCAAAATGGAGGATTAGTGATGGAAGTAAACTGTATGCAGCTTAATTATTTGGGCTGTGAATCCCTGCACTACATATTAAAAGGCAGTCAAAAAGGATACTTTTAGAAAAATCTGGGCTGCTCTATTCAGGTCTGCATATCTCTGTCAGTAGCATTTTACTTGAGCTATAGAAGCAGCCATATTAGAGCTCTCTTTGCACCCAATGATTCAGGCTTTATGTAAAGCCTCTACAGTTCATTATCAGCTATTTATTATAGTGCCCAAAGAAACAGTAAGAAATATGGGAGTCAGTATTTTCCTGTTGAAATACAGCCAAATAAAATTGATGTTCATCAATGATTTCATTGAAAAGCACCATTTGGGCTTCAAAAAATATTTTACTATCAATATGATATATATAATTTGTGTTTTGAAGTTATTCCATACATTCTGAGATACGTGAACAAAATTATCTTTATTGCAACAACTTCAGTCAAACTTGATTAAGAGGGGAAAAGACTGAAATCTAGCCAGGGAAAGTAGCAAGAGAGGTGAAAAGTTGAATAATAGTTGTATGGTCACATCGAGTTCTTATAGAATTTAATTTCAGTCTGTGTATGAGAAAAATGTCACTAAGATGATGAATCAAAGTTAAAAAAGCATTCTACTTGCATGCCTATTTTGCCTAATTTTTGTATCACTAGAATACGAAGAAACTGAGAGTACAACTGTATGCACTTACCTGTAGAACAAAGGAAAATTGGAATTATGGGACTATATTTGTTTATGCTCTGTAAATCCTATAAATCTAGTTGTGAAGGTAAAAGAGGAACTCCTCTAACTTCCCTGTCACACACCTCTCACCACAGGAAATGCTAGACATAAAGCCTGTACTCAGAATTTAAGACCATTTATTTAATAGATTTAGTGTCATATAAAAATGTTTCTAAATACATTAAGATGAATACCAGGGTGAATGATGGCCCATATGCAATTTTGAACAAACACAGCAAGGGAGGAGAAAGAATTTACATCACCATTGTAACAAATTCTCTTGAGGTTCCTGTCTTGTTAGGAAAGGAACTCCTTGAAGAAGATAATGAGAAGATACGAATCTCTCTTTTACCTTACCCATGTCAGCATCCTCCAAGATCTATGTGTATGCCTGTAATTTGTACTCTTTTTTCCTATAGCTGTCCAAAAAAAAAAAAAAAATCCTGAAAAGATTACCTTAAGCCACAGTCATATTCATATAAATAAACTGGTTTGTAGTTTCCACTAAAATAATTTATTCCAGACAAGGCAATATATCAAAGTCAGAGCTTAAAATCTGAAATATCATAGTTGCTTACTGTCTGTTTGTTGTTGCTTCCTCTATCTTCCCATATCCTCCAATCCCCCCATCTCTTATTATCAAAGTATTTTGACACTTTTCTATTCCTTGGTATTTACCATTTGGCTTTAATACTACTTCATAACTTACTTTGAGTTCTTAGTACAGATTGTTTTCTGAAATCTTTCAACTTTGGGATATAGAAGGGACTTCTGTGACTATTGCTTTTCAGTAGTTACTTTATCATAGTGAAAACAAATTTCCTATCTTATGAGGTAAACAGCACTCTGGGATTCCTTTGCAATTGCTTGCAGAGCATAGTATGGCATACTGTGGGGCAAACGAAGTGACTGATATAAATAAATTAAGTCACGTTTTGTTATGAATCTTTTCAGCTGATCCAAAGTGGGAAAAGTGATAATCTGAATACCAGTATTGTATAGATTGAAGAATGAGTATAACACTTTTAAAAATATTGTTCTGGCCTCTCCTGCCTAGAAAGTTTCTGATCACTGTGAAACAAGGAAAGAGATTTCCATCAAAGTTCCGTACTTGGAAAACTCACTGGTGTAAGACGTTGTAAGAGACTCAACACTACCAGGCATATGTTCTCACTGATTTAGATGGGCAGTTCTTAGTGCCCTCAGTGCCCTGACTATGCTGTCCTGGTGTTTCTGAAGGATCCACATCATGATGTCAGGAAATTAAACCAGAGCAATTTAAGATAAGGTGATAGGTGGCAAGTTTGAAAGACAGCCGTAATATTCCTCTTTCACCCGCTTTTGTCCACTTGAATCTGAGAATCTGCCTTCTAACTGGATTCAGTATTTAACTGCTACTTAAACAGTTCTAAAAATATGAAAAATCTATACCATACACCTATCATATTTGGTTTATTTTTTTATTTTTTTTAATATGTGGACAAGAAGTTATAATCAGACCTTAGATTTTTCAGAGTCTAGAAAGAAAGAATACAGCAGTGATAAAGTGGTTATCACCTTAGTTTCAAGTTCATGAGAAGAAAAAAACCTAAAAAACAAAGGTAGAAAAACAAACAAACAAACAAACAAAAAACAAATGTTTCTCAATTCTAGGCTGTGTCTCTCTACTAAGCATGTGGTATATTTGGTGAGGCAGAGTGTTACTGCAGTTGCAGATGCCCTCCTTTACCTTTCAATATATCTAGAGAGGATATTTGCAGGTACTACTATCAAGGTGTAGCTAGAATGCCAAATGCATTTACATTAACTCACTCATAGACATTAGAACTTCACTTAAAAAAACCATAATTATTATTATTTTTTTTTTCCATCTACATTCTGCTAACATTTCAGGTTCTTTATTGTTCCTCTGAAGATTACATAGAACCAAATAACTTTACATTTTCTCACTTAGAGATTATGAATTCCTTTCTGTTCAGTGATATCCATGATTGTTTGTGTTTATATATGCATATTATGGAATCGTATACTATCCAACAGCAGTAAAAGTTTTCACACAAAGAATGCTTAGTAAAGCAAAACAAAAACAAAAAGAAACAATAAAAATAATCCACAGTCCTGGGGACCTCAAAGTCCAACTCATTTTCTTGGAAGAAAATTACAAAATTTTGTTAAACAGGACCTAGAAACCTTAAAATGATAGCTTTAAAACATAAAGAGTATTAAATTTTAGTCTCTGATAATATTAAAAATATACTATTATAGACAGAAATAATTTCTGTGAAGCTTTTTAATGCAGTGCAGCTTATAGCCATATACATATACAGAAATCTATTCAAAATTTTAATCTATACTAAATTTTTCATGACTTTTGCTAGTATTTTATACATAGTAAATGATCTTCAATTTAGTTAGTACACTATGAAAAGTTAAAGATAGTGGTGGAAATGAATAGATTTAATATGTCTTTGAAATGAAGTCACAAATAGGAATGTGTAAAGAACTTCTGCTACAGTAATTTCTGTTACTGAGTATGAATATTTGGAAATCAGCACAGCCATAGTAAGGTGCTATTGAAGGGGGAAAATAATGAAAATTATCCCCTCTGCACACATAGATAGTAAAATAATTTAGTATAAGACTTAGTATGACTTAGTATAAGTAAATAACTATGTTATTGCTGCTGTGTTGTTGGGCTAAAAAATAGACTGGAATACCCAAGAATAAATTGAAGAGGGTAGAAATTACACAGTGCAGAAAATTGTCGTCCTGGATGCTCATCACAAATGTTAGCATTGTGGATGACTATTTCTGATGTTTGCTGAAAGAGGTGTTGAATAGTTACTTCAACTGAGATGATTTTTTTTTTCTTTTCATTAATCAGAGTGTTATTTTCTTGTCATATCCTTTGGACCTACTGAGTATTTCATTTTATCCTTCTCCTTTACTGAAGATGGAAATATGACTCAAGTTCTACTCCAATCAGCTGATTACTTTGTGTCCTCTCTGGGGTATCTGTGAATTTCCCTAGGCCATTGGTAATACCACATTCTGAAGGCTGTGGCTCTTGGACGTAATACTTTATTGGGGCAACATTTAGGATACTATGTTGCATTTGAAGGACACCGTTCCTTTAGTTTCTTAAATGGTAGTACATGAATATTATTTATGACATTTTTTCCAGTGTTTCTATAGCTTCTAATGAAAGCAGTTTATTAAAAGATAGGGACAGTTACATGATTAAAAATATTTACATTACTGTTATTATTATTATTATTTTTTTGCTGAGTTTTAGAAAAAAAAATTGCCCAGTTTTTTTTCTTTATGGTGATTTTTAATTTTCCAGTTGTAATTATAATTTAAATACAGATATTTGTTTGTAGTAAAGGCTCTTCTGACTTCATCTGCATATTAGTAAATGAAAACAAGAGAATAATGGAGGCAATACATGAAGTTGTCTTGCAAAATTTTAATCCTGTGTGTGAATGTGAGTTATTTTCATTTTTTAAAACTTGTATTATTTTCATGTTTATGAGGTTCAAACTTCTTGGCTTCACCAAGGGCAGATCTTGCCTGACCAATCTGGTGGCCTTCTACGATGAAGTGACAGCATTGGTGGATGGGAGGAGGGCGATGGATGTCATCTACTTGGACTTCTCCAAAGCCTTTGACAGGGTCTCTCATCACATCCTTCTCTCCAAATTGGAGAGGTATGGATTTGAAGGATGGACTGTTCGGTGGGTTAAGAACTGGTTGGCTGGTTGCAGCCAAAGGGTTGTGATAAATGGTTCTATGTCAGGGTGGAGGCCGGTCACGAATGGTGTCCCCCAAGGCTCAGTCCTGGGACCGGTGCTCTTCAATGTCTTTATCAATGAGTGATCGATGGAATTATCAATGGAATCGAGTGCACCCTCAGCAAGTTTGCAGATGACACCAAGCTGAGCAGTGCAGTTGATACATTGGAAGGAAGGGAAGCCATCCAGAGGGACCTGGTCAGTCTGGACAAGTGGGCCCACGAGAACCTAATGAGGTTCAACAAGGCCAAGTGCAGGGTGCTGCACTTGGGCCAGGGCAATCCTAGGTATTTATACAACCTGGGGGAAGAAGTCCTTGAAAGCAGCCCTGCGGAGAGGGACTTGGGGGTCCTGGTGGACGAGAAGCTGGACATGAGCCAGCAGTGTGCGCTGGTGGCCTGGAGGGCCAACTCTGTTCTGGGCTGCATTAAAAGAGGAGTGGTCAGCAGGGAGAGGGAGGTGGTGGTCCCCCTCTACTTGGCTCTTGTGAGGCCCCATCTGGAGTACTGTGTCCAGGCCTGGGGCCTCCAGCACAAGAAGGACATGGAGCTCTTGGAACAAGTGCAGAGGAGGGCGACCAAGATGATCAGAGGGCTGGAGCACCTTTCCTATGAGGAAAGGTTGATGGAACTGGGCTTGTTTAGTTTGGGGAAGAGAAGGCTCCGGGGAGACCTCATTGTGGCCTTCCAATACTTGAAGGGAGCGTATAAACAGGAGGGGGATCGATTGTTTGTGAGGGTGGATAGCGATAGGACAAGGGGGAATGGTTTTAAGCTGAGACAGGGGAGATTTAGGTTAGATATTAGGAGGAAGTTTTTCACACAGAGGGTGGTGACGCACTGGAACAGGTTGCCCAGGGAGGTTGTGGATGCCCCGTCCCTGGGGATCCAGGTCTAGTGGTTGGCGACCCTGCACTTGGTAGGGTGGTTGAGACTCGATGATCTTTGAGGTCCTTTTCAACCTGAGCCATTCTATGATTCTACGATTCTATGATTCTATGATTCTATGATTCTTGAACAAAATATGATGAGACAATATGTTGTATTTTGGACACCTTCTAAAGTTACTTGGCACATAACTAACTACTTAAAATTCTTGTAATGACATATGAAAGAAATTACAAGGCTAAATTAATTTACCAAATCACATATCAAAATACGGTTGATGAAAATTTCATGGACTATACTTTTATCTATAATGATGTACCAGCTCATCTATGAAGAAAAAGAGGGTGTATTCCTTGGATGAAATCTCCTTGGATAAAAATTGACAAGGATCATTAAACAGGCTTCAAGTTTACAGGATAAAATAGAGAAGTATCTTTTCCTTGGCTGAAAAGTGACATGTACTTCAGTCAGAGGTGTTCTGCCGTAAGATGTGACGAATAAATGAATAAATGCTTTGGAATAGATCATCACTGCTTATCATGGAAGCCAAGATCTTATTACAGCTTGAGAAAAGGATTAGACATTGATATGTATGAGTTCATCTGGAGTTCTTCTGGATAAAATTAGAAAGAGCAATAATCGTTTCTGCTTCAAAGAAATACTACCCTGTAATTCATGGGGGGGGGAAGTATTTTTAAGATCAGATGACTCCATTAGGAACTATTATTCTAATTCTCCTGTATTTCCCTGAAAGAATTGTCCTGGCTACTCTCAGACAGAAGATATCAGACTAGAGAAACTTTTGTTTACATGAACATGTATTTAAAATTTTAAAACATAAGATAAGATTCACATGATAACTGAATAAAAAGTAAATCAAACCATCATATTTAGAGTGTCAGTATGATGGTTTACTGGTGGTTTATGATGTGAACAAACAATTGAAGGTTTAGATAGCTTAAAGATAGCTCAGGGAATGCTATCTATTTATTTTGAAAGTTTCTTTGGCATTTCCACCAATTTAGAAATGTAGGAACTTTATTCATTGCTCACTCACATTCTTATGGAAAATGTGACACAACTATAACACTGAATATTCTCCTGGAATCAGTTAATAGAAAATTATAGTTTAACCTCTCACCAAATGATTTAAAACAATAATGAAACAATGCATATTTGTATGAAAGTTGTTGCAGAATGTAACTTGGTTCTTAATAAGATCAGAAGTACAGATAATGTGATGTAATCTTACTTGTAGTACTAAAAATTTCTAGCGTTACAAATTTCCAGCATTATCCAGTATTTATAAATGCCCTCTGTTATAACACAATTTAAGTGCATAAGTTTTTCATTTATATTCTTCATCTTTGATCTCAATATGCATTAATATCATGCTAGGAATATAATTGGCCACAGGAGATATTTTACAAATATTTTTTAGAGTTTACTTCGTACTTTCAGACATGTAGAGGGGGCTAAAAGGAGGAACTGATAATAGAGTGTGTGCTAATTACATTTGCAAACAATACCAAGCTAGGAAAGACAGCAAGTGTATTGAAGGACAAGAGCAGAATTCAAAATTATCTTGACAAATTGAAACAATGAAGTGAAAAACCAAATATAAAATTCAAGAGGGATAGGTGTAAAGTAGTACATGTTGGCAGAATTAATCAACTGCATAAATGTATCAGACATCAAATAGTTAGGCAGCTGTGAGGAGCTGCTCTTCAGTTTACAGATCTGGAAAACTTTTTTAGCAGTCAGTTTTACATATTGTATGTCATATTACATGTATAAAATCTAAAAAAAAAAATTGAAACTTTTTTTTTCCAGTTCTTAAAATATTGTCACTAATATCATTGTTCCAAATCTCTGCTTTCATTCTGAGAATATTTATGCAACAAAAATATTGGCTGCATTATGCTCTCTTTGTTGCTCACAGAATTAATTGTGTGCAGTTCAAATTTAGCCATGCCTACATTTCTGACCCTAAATGAATAAAAGGCAATGGATAGGAATGTTTGATGATCGAAACCCCAGTTGTTGACTATGAGAAAACTGAAGTATGAAAATTAGGTGACTGATAATAATTAATCTCTGTTTTCTGGATTACATGCAGCAGATACTCTGAATCCTCACTGTCTCAATATTAAACAAATTAATATAGAATAAAAGAGAGGAAATAGTCTTCATAACAATGGAAAGAATGAGTAGAAAAGAATGGAGTACTGAAGTAAGTATAAGATGTCAAAAGATAAACGAGGCTGGAAATGAAAAATAAGAGGAGACATGAAAACAAGAGTATACAGTCCATTAAAAGCTTACAAGAACAAGAGAACTAAAGGTTACAAACCAAATAAAATTATTCATAATCAAAGGCCTCAGCAATAATATGATAGGTTCCTACAATTACATTGAAGAAAAAAAAGGACTAGAGATAATAATTTAAATTGTCAGGGGCCTGAGACAATGATGTCATGGGTTTGTTTGGACTTCTTAAAGGCTTTGTGCTCAACAGAAAATGATGCTAGGTTTTAGGGTTTTTTTAGGCTAGGAAAGCCAGACAGTGAAAAACACTCAAAGAAAACAAAGCAAAAAACAAACAAACAAGCAAACAAAAACCACACACACAAAAGCCAGCCCAATCCTTTCACCTTAGCTAAAACAAGAGTAAGAAAAATGACTGTTTTCACCCTGCAACATTCACAAAGCAAACCTTCTGTTTCACAATTAATGGAAGTGCCCAATCAGGAAAGATCAGTCAGGAAATACCAAGTATGCAGTGTGGAAAACAAAACATATTGTATTGCTGGCCAAATGTACAACCCACCACAGACTCCTCCCAAAGGTGCAATTCTGCCTCTGGCTGAGGAAGTTGTGTGAATTGTGATAAATGTGATGGGATTTGTTTATCTGTTGTATGGACAAGAGATTCCATGATGTGTGCACTCTATAAAAACACTGCAGTAGGACAAAGATAAAAACGTAGTTAACACGCTATGGCCAATTTTTTTAAAAGTATGTTTCAAAACACCATATATCTTTAGAAGAAATAATACATTTGCAAAGCTCAACCATGATCTGAAATGTGGGAGAGATGAGAAAGAGGTCAAGTCCTGTAAGGTTGTTCTTGCTAGAAATCTCCCAACAGAATCACGTTTGTGAACTGAAATAAGAGACGTCCTCCTGTATCCCATTTTGTGTGTACTTTGCTGGCATATTCTTTAGTGGATGTGCGCACACATTATCATGCTGAAGATGGGGAAAGGAAAGAAAGATCTGTTAGTTAAACTGCTAAGAAAGCAGATCAAGTGTCTATTGATAGAAAGATCCAATGCTTGTCTTCACGTCAATGCAATGTATTACATCCATTTGTTACAAACTGATGAAAACTGGCAGGCAAAATTAACATGTGTCAACATTGTGTCTTCACTCTGAGGTCTAATAGGCATCCAAGGGTATTTTTTTACTATTATATATCTTGCTAACAGGCTGATACTGTCACAAATGAAAGGGACAGTCTTCTAGTGGAAGTACTCCTGGGCACAAGACATATCAAAGTGCCCAGAAAATCTCACGGAATAATCAACTGCATGAAGATACTGTTCTGCAAATGACAAACAAAAGCTCCAAGGCATTCAACTTACAAAAAGTATAGTATATGTTTACAGGCTACAGGAGAAGTGAGAGAAGTGGGATGAATGCCCAGAGCAAACCATCTAAGCACATGGAAAAAAAACGTATGTCAAAACTGAAATTTGGATAGTGTACATTTCTTCATTAATGTAATTCCTGGAAAACTGTAAGAAATACATGAGCATATATATAAACCACTTAATTCCCAAGTCTAGCTGAGAAACAAATTGTTGTTCAACTTTTGTAAGTTATCTTACACAAATTACATGACCATACAGGACAGTGTGTATATGTATGCACAATTTATATATTTTGCTGTTAAAGAAGAAGTTCATAGCAACAGAATTTCTGAAATAAGGACAGTACTTGCAGTGGACTTTTGTTTCATTCATTTAAATATATTGGTTGTGTATTACGTTTCTTCAAAATGGCAAAATCAGAGGATCTCCCTGGAATGTGGAGAAAGTTAGTCTTTTCCTGAAGATGTTCAGAGCTTATTCAACAGCAGATTGTGAAGCTGTTTTGGACGGTATGGCAAACAAGAATGATTATGCTCCTCACTTTTTGAAAAAGCCTATATTGCTTTGTTTTCTCACGCTTTTTTTTTTTTTTTTTTAATCTGTTAGAAACGGCATGGTTAGATACAGTAGTTCTGAAATTTGTGGAAAACACACTTGTTACTAGAAAACCCCATTATAAACTAGCCAAAACTTCATGATACTGACTATAAAGTCAAACGCTTCTCTGTGTCTACACGTGATTTTTAATAGTAAGCAATGAATGCTAATGAAGCATGTGTAAATAGGAAAGGAGTTATTTTATTTTATTTTAAAGTATCTGACTGGCATAAATTTTGTTTTTTATCACAATTGAAAAACTGTTGGAAGGCCATCTGAAGCAATGTGGTAGTATTTTCTTGAAGCAGACAGAAAGAAAAAGTCTTATTATAAATAATGAATGTTGCACTTTGTAATGGAGAAGAAATGAGTAAAGAGTGTAGAACACAGCTACAGGCAAGGTGGTGAGACAATTTCGTGAAGCAATCTGGATAATATGCAGTAAATTAAAGGGGGGGGGGCAAGTTTTTTTTAGATAATAACAATGGGCTTTGATGATAGAGAAGCGCTTAATATGTTAGTTTCTCTATGTAATACGAAAATGTTACTTATTGATGAGTGATTTTAATCTATATTTAGATATTGATTTACATTTACTATTTTTAGATATAGATTGAGTTTGTCCAACAGTATTTCATCTTTTTCACTGAGCTGAATGTATCATACATACCTATCTAGTACAGCAAATGATCTCAGTTATGTGATCTTCTTTAAAGATTTTCCCATTCCTATATAAATTTAAAAAAATAAAAGAAAGAAAAAAGAAAAAAAAACAAGAACAGAAACAAAAAGCAAGCAAGCAAGCAAACAAACAGAACAACACACAGTTAATGTTCATATACCATCAGAAAAATATTGACTGGCAAAAGTTTCAGAAAACATTCCACTGTAAGTATAAACATTCATAATACTATGACTCCATTAAGCAAGCTTTTTTTTTGTTTGTTTGTTTGCTTTCCATAGAAGGGAAAGTATTTTTGACATAAGTGAAGCATGACAAGAAAGCAAAATGCTTATGAGAAGCAATCTGGTTTTCCTAGAAATAAAAACATTTTGACTATTTAATTTGTCATTTCATTATTAAGGCCCCAACTGTAATTTGTCCTCACAGCTACATTATAAATGATATCTAACAGAAATATCTACATGCAACTGTTCCCAAAGCTGAAATGAAATCCAAAAACATTTTAAGAGACCTTACTACTAAGTACTTTTATTCTCAAACTTTTTAAGGTACACCTACCATGTTCGTCAGCCATCCTAGCCCCTGGTCTCCTGTATTACTCATTTAATATTTATAGCCCATTCTCTCTCTTGCCAAGTATGCAGTACCATAGAGAATTGTGCTGGACTAAGTTGAAGATATGCATCCTGTGTTCCATGAATGATATGTGCACTCTATCAAAACAATAGCCATTATAGTCCTGTGGCATGAAGAGCTAGGCAGAAGAAATTTAAACAGTTTTCAAAATATATGTCTCAATGTATTGCAGACAGGGAAATAATGGTGCTGTGAGGAAGTTTCAGAACAAAAATGGGGAATCAGAATCAGTGAAATGAATTTCATTTTGAGCTGTGTTTTGACAGTTACAGTCAGAAATCTAAGCTTATTAATTGGGCCACAAACCAAACAGAATGTGCTGTTTTTCATTCATGTCTATTTTGAATATGAAGACTGAGTGTACAGCAAAACAGAATGGAGCAAGTGAGAAGGTGTGAACTGCAACTGTTATAAAACAAGAATTTGATGTACACAAATATGCATACATGCACTGAACTCTTTCAGCTAAATTTGTGCTAATGTGGAGACTAAAACATAGGAATTATTGAGGATAAACTGCAGATCATGTTGTTTATGTCTTAATTCAAGTGTCTTATAATACATGCCCTTAATCTGAAATTATTGACAGATCTTACCTATTCCAGACATGACAAATGAAGTGTATCTGTGTCAGCAGTGTAATCATTACATATACCAATGATGTGAAGACTACCAGCACACACACAGACTCAAATCTTTCTACTTGAATAATAGTACCATTCATCATTGTATCAGTGACAAAACTGCACTGCTCAGCATTACCCAGCAGTTTCATTTGTATCCATCACTCTGACAAAGTCATAATTACAGTGCTAAAACAGATGCTCGTGACTGCTTTGACAAGTCACTAAAGTTAAAATGTAGGGAAAACTGCTCCACACTATATCCTGTCTAAAATTTAGTATACACTTTACAAATGTTAGGATGAAATGAAAGACATGTAAAATCATCAATCAATGTCTTACTCCAGCTATCCAATTGGTTGGAAGTAACCATCCAATTTTTTTCAGCAGGACAAAACTAAAATATGGAAGTACAGCTTTCATCATATTTCAAATATTTATTCCACATACTCTCTAAAAATATAAATTTCAAATAAGTTATAAACATAGCAGCCTGCATGATGTCTTCATTCTTCAAGAAATCCAAATTAAATGAATAGTCAAAATACTGTCATCAAAGGGACAAAATTACATTCCAGTAATAATTTTGAAGGAATCCTGAAACATTTTTCATTCATGCACAAATAAACACTTTCATGTGAAAAGAATATTTATTTTAAAGAATGAAGGACACTAACAGTCAGATTCCAAGCTACAAAACTAAGAATATGTAAAAAGATGTTTTTGCACAAGGCTTTTCTCAGATAAATTGGTATGAACTAAACTTAATTTTACTATTCATAAACAATAATCTCATGTAAATTGCATAAGTCCTCTGAAAGTCCTGCCAATGTTATTTATATACAGCTATCTAACATGAGGTAATATGAGAAAATTTCCCCTAGATTTAAGGAGGTGTTAATAAAGACAATGCCAATAAAACATTTCTAACTTTCCCTCTATGAAATCTTGCTCCCTGAAGGTGGATTATACTACAAGTGTTTCTACTGGCTTCAAGAATAAACAAAATATTAGCACCAGTAATTCTACATTTATTAGTAGAAGGGTAACAACAACAACAACAACAACAACAATGTATGCTCCTCTTAAATAATAAGCATAATGGCTTTGAAACAAAAATACAGTCTCTCTAGGGCAATAGAACAATGATGTGTCCATAGTGATGGGAAGCTGTACTCTTTTCAAATGCACAAAGGCTTGTTTGAAATTTTGTTCAGGAAAAATATCTTAAAATTATTGCTGCTACAGAAATGAACACTGTTTACTACAGTCTTAGAACTTTTTATTGCCAAGATGAAGGAGAGAATTTCAGTTTTAGACAGATAAAAAGTCACATCTATTTCACGGCTTCCTCTTTTTTTCCCTCAAAATTAGTAATCAGAGAAGCTGCTTAATACATTTTTTTTAATATATAGATAATGATCAGTACAGAATAAATAGGGGCTAAATGTGATCAGTTGTGGTTTACAGGCATGTAAGAGCATTTTATCATATTGCTTAGCTAAAGCTGAAATCATTACTTCAACATGAACATAAAACGAGCACCAAGATTTTCTGGTATTGGGTATGCAGATGAAGAGAATATTATCTTAAATGATTATTGAAGTTACAGTAAGGATGCTCTCTTCTTGTTCTGTAAATACTGCTGAAAATCCCTAGTTTGTTTCTTGATTTTGTGAGTCTTCTTTCACAAATGTATTCTAAAAGATTTGTGTCTTAGTAGAAGATGTCATTAATAAATGCTTGGAATGTTGATCTCCTGAGGACTGCTTCCATGGCCTTACTGAAGAGAAAAAGAGAAACAGTAAAAAAAAAAAAACCAAACATTGGAATTTAAAAACAGAAATGTGAAATGCTAAAATTAAGTTGTTCATTCCAGAGAATATCAGGGCTCTTTAAAACCAGTGTTGTGTATTAAACTATCAGAATAAAATTTGATTAATAATCCAGGCTCATATATTAATCTTATGATTTTATGGAAAATTTGATTGTTTCACCTTCATATTTTCATAATCTACAAGAAATAACTACCATAGTAATATGATCATTGCTTTTAATCTTACATCCAAAGAAGACTTTCAGCTCATTCCAACCTGTCTAGAACACATGTATATGTCCTCATGTTTTGTTTTGTTTTGTTTTGTTTTTTTACTTAAGAGTTTTCAATATGATGTATACAGTAGTTCTGTTGTCAACAAAGCAGTTTCATTCTATGTTCATGCCCAGTACTAAGTGACTATTCACAGTAACTTAGCAGATACAAAGAGTCTACGCCTGTAAACCGTTAGGCCCGATTCTGTGACAAAGGGGACGGGGGACCCACGGGCCCACGTCCCGGGAAAAGGGGAAAGGGGAAAAGGGTAGGGAGATGGCCCTGAGAGCAAAGAACAGCAGCAACAATCTGACTTGTCCACAGAAGATCATAATAACAAATCCTTTTTTTTAATGTATTATGATGAAAGTCATAGAATGGACTGACATGGGCACTCAGCTTCCTTTGTTCTCCAAGGATGATTCCAGAGGTCAAAATTTAGGCTAAAATTACTGCGAGCTGGATAGGAGATTAATTGAGTTAGCAATACATACCAAATCCATAGATAATGCTAAGGATTTCAGCTGCCAATATTGTCAATCAAATATCTTCCTTCAACACTAAAAATCTATGTAGAAAAGTTAAAATTCCTGCCTTGCTTCTTTGCCCATCAGTCAAGATACCTCCTTTTTTTCTTAAGTGTCACTTTGAATGAATTTAAGTTCATACCAGGAATATGTTCCTGCTTGCATCAAGGCTCCCTTTTTAATTTTGTTTTGTTTTGTTTTGTTCAGACTTTCAATGAAAATGTAACTTCAGAGTATATCTTTTTCTTGTTTAGTCATCAAATATATAAAATGTCATGCATTCATTGTGTAATTGGTGTTTATTTGACATTTAGTCTTCCCACTGAAAGACATGGTAGGTATAAAACATCAGGTACAAAGAGAATATTGACATTTCATTCCTGCTTTGTATTTCAATGATGCAAATTCCATATTTGTGTATACAGGTACTTCGAAGATATGAGAAAAAAATGAAGGAAATATAATTTAAAAGAAAGTGTAAAAGAGATGATTTTGAAAGGTAAAAGTGAAAGACAGACAATTGCAGGTTTACTATGATTAGTCCTGTAATGAAGTTCTGTATATGTCTTTATAAATTGTTCATATAAGCCTTGATTATGACTTAGAAAATGTTTTTATTGTATTTTCCATTTAAAGTTTGAATTACTGTCTCAAATGTGATAATGTCAAGATATAAATCGACAGTTCTGTTGTGTTAATTCTAAAGTGCAAACAGCCTTTACTAGGAAGTTATGTAAAATGAGAAATCACTGGATAGTTTCTGTGGTGTTGACACTGTCCATAAACTAAGCATCTATCTAGCCACTTGCTCCCCAGTCTCCACCACAGAGGGGAATCAGAGAAGCAGAAGTAAGAGCAGCTTGTGAGTTCACTGATTCAAAAAGTGTTCAAAAAGTGAAGAAATAAAAAAGAGAGAGAAAAGAAGAAAATTATATAAAAGCAACCAATAACCATGTGCAAAAATTTGACTGATATCCAACCACTCTCCAAGCAATAGTTATTCGGAAATATTATTCCCCAGTTTTTATTGCTGAGCAGAACGTCATACAGTATGAAACATCTCTGTTCCACACGTGCCCTCTCCTCTCCTATCCTCTTGCCCACCTCAACCTACTCACTGAAATGCCAGAGCTGTGAGATGTATAAGCTGAGTGAGCACTATTCAGAAATGAAACTCTGGTGTGCTATCAACACTGTTATAGTCTCAAATCCAAAACAGAGCACCATACAAGCTGCTATGAAGTTAATCTGATCTCAGCCTTACACAGTAGAATTCCTCATTTTGCATTTAGACTTTAGTTCAACTCTATGATCACATCAGTCATATACATAATCAGACTGTGTTTTGTGTCAAATGTTGGGGGAAAATACATTTTGGTTAAAATCTGAACAAAAGCAACAAGCTTTACATCTTACCCCAATGCAAAGTCAATGGAGTTCTGGAGTATATGGAGAATATGTTATGAATTAATGCATTGTTGGCTGCTGAAAATCTCTTGCATTCTTCAGAAGCAATTTCTAACATCCTGAAAGGTGCTAGAAGCTCGTAAGACTACTTTGGGATCAAAAGAAATGACAGCATGTCCACATTAGGCAGGCATTGTGCTGTCAGATCATGACAATGTATACTGTATAACTAAAGAAAAATGCTGTTCCCACCATCACCCATGCAGAGTGTGCGGTACTATGGGAATAAGTGAGCTACAGTCATGGCAGAAAATGTATCAACATTAGAAAGAAAAAAGAAAGGATTACATTATTAATGTGGTCAACCTTGATTTACAAAGGAGTAGTAAGCTCAATCTATGTTTCTATGATTTGTGTTCATGAACTCTTTAGAAAAGGGGTAGACAATTTATAAAAAAATAAATAAATTCTTATTTATAGGGCAATGGATAGTCTAGTATGCTCTGACTTTGTTGACAGTTACTCTGTCATCTCTGTGACCTGTGATCCATCTTTCATCAGCCAGTCACAGAATCTGGTTTGGTTGCTCTTCTCAATGATGATGGATAAAAAACTTTGGGTTTGGACTTTTATTTGTAGTGTACTTATTTTGGTTGCTCAAATTAAGAGACATCTAATGATATTTCAGATTACGGTTATGCCACAAAGCCTGGCTGATTAGTCTGTATATGTTTTGAAGGATTACTTAAGCATATGTACTGAACACATTGCAATTAATAGTTCACATATTACAAACATTACATATATATAACTATTAATTTTTCTGTTTCCTAGTTTTAAAAAAAGAACAGTTCACAGTTTGTCGGTGGTGGTTTGTTTGTTTGCTTTTGTTTTTAATCGTGATAATACCATTTGTATATTATGTAAAAAAATATTTTATTGTGGATCAGTCCAACCTCTTTAAGTATATCTTATATTTGAATGAAATCAAGACCTATTAATTTTTCTATAATTGAATTGTAATACTAAGCTCCATTTTCTCTTGTTTTCCATTGCCTCATGGGATCTGTAGTTTCTTTCCCTGAAGGAAACATGTAAATCTGCTAGCTAGGAAAATTAGTAATAACGTAACTAAGAGACTAATAGTCTCTTAAATAATTTTTTTAATTAGTAATAACTAACATAAGAGACAAGCAATTAGCTATTGTTATAGACAATAGAAACATAACTCTATTTTATCTTTCTACATAATAATATGTAGAAATCCAAGATGCAAATGCAAAATATGATGACAACTGATATCAGGAAAAAAATCAATAGGACTGTTACAAAGAAAGAAAATATTGCCTGAAATTTGTATCTTGAGTCTTATAATTGCTTTGTCTTAAAATAGAAAAGTATATATTTTTTTCAAATGGAGCATTGTTTAAGAGATTTTCTTCCTTAGAGCTCTAAGTCTTTTAACTAGCATTTGAATAAATTCATACTATAAAAGGTTTTATTGAAAAAAAAAGATGCCTTTATTATTGTATGCCATACGTTCAAGTTTCCTTCCTATTCCTTCTTATCTTTTAAAAAAATATATAATAGATAAATGTATAAATATACAATAAATAAATAAATACTCCTTTTAACTTCTGCGTACTAAACTTTAATGCTTATAAAAACAGATGACACCTGGTGTTGGGAAACTCCCCAAGTTTCCCACAGGGTCACCCCCCACGGCGTGGGAAGCTCTACACTCAATATGAGTTCACGGCTTCTCCTTATTGTAGCAACACACCATCTTATATAGCATACATGCTCCCAGGGATACAGGGTCTATGCGACCAAGCGTATAAGAGAACAATACCGTTACCCAGGCTAATTTTGTGTACAGTACATGTTGTTAAGTACAGAACTCTACTAGAAACACCACATTCCATGCAGGTATAACTTGCCCCTTTCATCTAAGATTACATCATAAATCATTAGTAAATCAGTAGCTACGTGCTGCCGAGCAACCTGCCCTCCAACAACCTGGTGTTGCAAAGTACATACGTCGCTCTGAAAGTAATGTTTACTATTTATTTCTATGGAAACTACAACAGATACAAAGAGCACAATAACACTATTTGATAGAGTAAGTTCTCAGCTACAAAACTTTATTTTGCCAGTGATGAACAAGGGTGTACATTCCATAATCATAATAATCTGCACTGGTGGAGGTGACCCACTGTTCCACAACTGTTACGATGGCATTGTTGCTAGGAAAATGTTGCTCATTCAGTTCATCTTTCATAGGCCCAAACAGACAGAAGTCAGAAGGTACCAAATACAGACTATATGATGGGTGCAGTTGAACACTTCAACCAAGATTGGCAATGTGCTCCACAGTCTTTGCAAGTTGTTGTGGGGTTAAGCATCATCTTGTTGCAACAGAACTGTTATCTTGTTTTGTGAAAGTTCCAGGAAATCCAGAAGGATCACCCCGTCTCTTATCCCAAAAGACAGTGTACATCACTTTACCTACTGAGGGCTGCATCTTAAACTTTTTCTTCAATGGGAAATTCACATTTTGGGACTCCATAGACTGCCATTTTGACTCCAATTTGTAGTGGTGACACTCACATACTATATATACTCATCTCAGTAGACCATTCCCTGATTGTAATCCACTAAACTGTGTGATCAAGCTGATGAAAGTCCTCTTCATTCCATGGTGTGAGAGCTGTGCATACCTGTTTGAAAAGCATCTTGTCTTTCATGATGCTGTCACCACTGTTGGAATGCATCACCCACTGCCTGTGGGTGCTCCTATCCACTAATTGATCTCCATAAATGTTCAGAAAGCATTGATGAATGTCCACAAGTGTATAGGAGACACTAGGTCACAGCCTGAACCGGTAATTTAGGATCTGGTGAAGGGGCATTGTTAGCCCTGGGAGCACAGGTGCAAGCAATTCACATGTGTGACTGGAAGGGGTGGACCCATAATAAAGAATTAACAAGAAAATCCATTTCATTGACAAAATACTTTGAAAACAGTAAAATTTGAGAAGACAGTTTTTATGTGAGTATGAAGCATACACAAAAATACATAAAATATATTACATTCTTGAGAATATACCTTTGTGTCTCATATCTGAATGTCATCAAAGTTGTTATTGCAGAAGAAGCCATATTTTTCTCTCCAGTTTATAAGAAAAGATGTTTTATGATTTTAGTTAAAGATTTCTCCAAATCAATGTGATGAATACATATTTGCATTTTATAATTGTTTCTTCAGTGGAAAATCAGAAACAATGACTCTACACAAAGAAAACTTTTCAATAGTCTAAAGAGTAGAATTTTTAACAAAAAGGAAAAAAAAGGAAAGAAATAAAAGACATTTTTGTCTCTGAAAATGTACTTTCAGGGAGAAAATATTCCAGACACAAATGATCTGTTTTATCTTGAAGCTGCTGTGAACTGTTGACTTCCTTGGAATTAAGGTAGGAGTGTGAGGATACTCTTTGCATTACTTTAGGACTGAGAATAGGTAAGATGAAGTTAATTATATTTATGAATTAATATTCAGGTCAGTGTTGCGTAGTATAATTAATATTATATATATTAATTAATATAATTAATATTCAAGTCATTATATGCATAGTATAGGCTAAAGAATTATAGGCACCTCTATGTATGTGTGTGTGTGTGTGTCTGTGTGTGTGTGTACCTATTGTTATATATACTAATATCATTAGAGATTATTTGGACGTTTCAAGCACATAAGCTATAGAAATACATTTTATGTGTTTCAGGTAAGACATTTGATACCTCCTTGCCAATTGAGATCTTTTATCCAGGATATTGATTCCTAGAACACTAGTCATTTCTGACATACTACTGTGTGATGTGAAACAGAAGATGGAATGTTGGAGAGGGCTGTTTCGAAAGGAGTCAGGCTATACAGTGCAGGAGATGATAAGTTCTTCTCTCTCCTGGCACTTATAGAAATGTAGTTTTGCTTCAAGATATTTTTTGGCCCTGAGCTCACTTTCCTGTCCCACTTTGGACAGAAGTTGAAACTGAGGATCTGCTATACTGTCAGCAGCAGAGAGCAGGGTTTCCTGAAGGAGATTCCCTTAGAAATGTAAGCCCCATTCAGAATATATGATGGTCTGGAATGAAATCATTAGAGTTTCTGATTTGCCTGATGTGAAGCATCATTCAGGAGTAAGTAAATGCAGCCCAGCCTCCACCAGTAAATGAGAACTCTTATACAGCCTCTGAATCTTTAAGTCTGCACTTACTGACTGTCTTCTTTAACTGCTGAGTGTTTTGAACAGTGAAGAGGAAGCAAGCAAGACAGGCAAGGGCAGGCATAAAGGGGGCTTTATAAGCTATTTTAAGACCTTCAATTCAGATGTTACACTGTGCCCCAAATGTTGCAGCTAAAAGCTATTTCCATTTTCTGCAGACAGCCCTAAGAGACCATCGAAAGCAAAGAGCTGTTTGGCAACTTCTTCCTTCTGAAAGTCCTAATTACACAGACCTTTGTGCTGCAGGCTGCAGCAAGACTGTGCCTTGATCTTCCTGTTAAAAAAAAAAAAAAAA
>NC_034410.1:69769683-69845719 GCF_002078875.1 Numida meleagris | reverse complement strand
GCCTCCAAAATTAACATTTCCAGCATCATACTTTTTTTTTTTTTTTTTTTTTTTTTTTTTTTTTTTAATAATAGTAAGAGGGAGCATACTCCAAATTTTTTGTGGCTTGTGAACCTCAGGCCACAACTTCTGTAAAATGTTACTTGGGGAGATTAGTTAGTTCAGTAAAACAAATCCATGCAAAGCATAGCCAGTATCTCCTACCTGATTTAGTCTTTTGATTCATAGCAGGTATTCACAAATAATAAAGAAGTGCTCTAAGGTACTGGTGAATATATCTGTGCACATGAAGTCATGAAACTCTTGTCATTGTCAGGAAAACTCCCAAACAGAATGGCTAAGAACAGATTTTCTCCCACAGTTCTCAATTTGGGCTGCATATAATAAAACCATATTTCATAAAATAGTTTGCCCAATTTTCAGACAGACTTAACTGTATAATATTGAACATATCCTTCCTGAAAGTAGTTTTTACTTATTCATAATTTTAATTGTTTTTAAATTAATTTTAATATCTTCTCAATTTAAAACATATTTTAAATATTAAAATTTGTTAGCTACAGCTGGGCTTCTGCAAAATATTATAAAATATATTAGATTCTCCTTAAAAAATATGATTTATTAGTGAGGAGAAGTAAAATCTCTTTCATTAATTCATATTAATATTTACCTTGGATAATCACAGAAACGTGAGTGCTTGCTATGCTATCTATACACACATATATTTTATATACACATGTATCTGTTACTAACAGAGGAAAATTTCACATAAGAGCCATTAGACCTCAATGGAAGAAAATAGTTTGGAGTTTTGCTTATTTATTTCAGCTTTTTTTTTTTTTTTTAATGTTACTGTTTTTTTGTTTCTTTGCTTTGAAGGAGCATAGCCTTCAATAGCTTTCTGATTTTAGAAAACTTGTTCTTTGCTGACAGTTGGGCTATAACTATATTTCATAAACCCTATCACTCCCAAGTTGCTGGAAATAAATTGATTTTGTGAAAATATGCGACATGCAGGTTTTCGAAATGGGTCTTGAACAACCTGTCCCTAAAGTAGTTATTTCCATTTACACCCCTGACCTGCTGGTGTCTTCAATGGTGCTGTAGTTTTTCATGTACTTCAAAAGCCACAGCTCTGTTTCCATCCTTCTTAATTTAATATAAACTGCACATGCTTCTATCAGTAAGGACTTTCATTTTTATACTTCTTCAATTTCATGACACCAATGGTTCTATATTTCACAGTGTAGGGAGCAGAATGAAATTACGCTCCTCTCAGACTTCAGCAATATCTGGCTTATGTGATTCAGGACCTCCACAGAAAGAAGAGGTCACTCTCAATATTTCTGTAAATGGCTCTTAGTAGAGGAGCATATACGGTAAGTCTGACAAAGTGTGATTTGTTTGATGTGAGTGAAGTGGGGCAAAAGCCCCACAAGTTTATATGAGAGTGGCAAAATGCAACTATGTAATCCAGCACCCAATCTTTTTGGAGAACATTGTCTTTCTGACATAAATCTACACATGCTGGACAGGTTTTAATAAGAGTTCCTAAACAGTTTTGTCATCTGTTCTCTTGTATCTACTTATTTCAGTCTCTCTCAGTTTCAGCTTTTAAAAAATTGCAGGTGTGAACTTGTTTCTTTCACATTTATGTTACTGAGAGCAGAAGCTGGCCTTTTTTCTACATATGTTGTAGTAAATGACTGTTGCTAGACAGAGTTTAAACTCTTAAATGTAGAAAGCTTTTTATTTGTATACCGAGGAAATTGATATTTGTACTGAATATTTTAAATACTTTTTCTGTGTGTACTTTCTCAGCTCAGGTAATATCTCAAGA
This sequence comes from Numida meleagris, assembly GCF_002078875.1. Lineage (NCBI taxonomy): Eukaryota > Metazoa > Chordata > Aves > Galliformes > Numididae > Numida > Numida meleagris. The sequence continues at coordinate 69,843,879 of NC_034410.1, read as the reverse complement.
GGCTTTATTGTAATTGCTTCTGTATAGAACTTTGATTTCTATTGTTTCAATGCCTGCAATTCTCATAGATACTTCTGGCCTCTCTCCAGTCATCAAACAGTTGTATTTCTGACAGACAGCTTATTTCTCTCAGTAGACTGATTCATGTGATGATTTTTCCACTACAGTGTCAAAATAGGCAGAGAACACAGCACACAACAAGACAAATATTGCAAAAAAATATTAGTAGGGAATTATCTGAAGGAGCAGTCCATATAATCTTTTCTGAGTGATGGAATGTGTAAATAGAAGGGCAGATTCTGTCAGTGAAGGTAGCTAAAGTAGAGGTTAACAGAGTTTCTTCAAACAATATTTGCTTTATCGTGTTATTGGCAACACATTGAAAAGAATCATTATGTACTTTCTGGCTGCAAGGATGAAGGAACAACAATAAAAATGTTGGTTGCTTGTTACTTTAATAGGATGATAACCTCTAGCACAATGACAGGGCAGAAAGATTACAGCTCATCTGGCCCTTCAAAAATCCCTACCATGTATCATATGCTTCATCTTTATGCAGATACATTTCTTCTTCTGGACATTTTAAAATTGCAGAGAGACTGTCACATTGAACAAGTAGAAGATTTTGTATTGTATATGGTTGAATTTCACATCTTGAAACTCTGAGAATACTTCAGAAAACAGATTAGATTTTGCAGATATAAGACAAATTCTGATTTTTTTTCTGCGCTTTTGTGACATACTGTCTGCATAGAAAATCATTAGTTGAGGAATTATGTTTATAAGAATAACAATCTAGATGGTGAAAATTGTTTCTGTTTTTTTTTTTAGTCAAATTTCAGAACAGGTATGTCAGTAATTTGTATGTAACTTGTGTATTGTTATTTGTCAAGGACGGCAAACTAAAGGATTATCTTTGAAAGCAAAAACATACCAAGGCAGAAGGTACACTGATTTCTAGAGGGTGCAACACGCCAAATTCCTTGTAATTAAAGTATCATCTCTTCAGTATATTGACTTGTATTTATAAGCTTTATTATATGAAAACAATCTATTAATTCTAGGATTTCTATAGTGAATTGAAAATCCATTTGCAGCAAAATGTGCTAAAATCATAATTATACAGCTCTGGGAGTTTGTATATTGTTTTGCAGATTGAGCGCATAGGCCCAAAAGCCCTTACTGATTTACTTTCAGATAGAATTCAGTTATTATCAACAATTATCATATTTTTGTAGTATAAATGAGTTACAGTTTGAATCAAAAAGAATATGAGCTAACCCTAACTCTAACCCTAACCCTAATCCTAACTCCAAATACTTCTGCTTTTCCAATTTACCACTTGATCACTGTCAATCATACTATTGTTTGCAACAGTCTGACACTGGAAATGTCATAGTGAAGAACTTGGTTGATCTGGGTTAGAAAAAATCAAAAGCTGCTTTCAAATGACATGCCATAGATTTACATTTAAATCAGCACAAAGCACATCTCTGAAAAAAAGAATATTCTAAACAAATAGGTTATCTATATAGATTTTCTGTGTTGTTTAATTGCTAGATAGCAAGCACAGACTAAAAGAATATCCTAACCACCACATAGAGAGCTTTCTATTTCAGAGTATAAGAGGAAAGGTATTTACTTGTCTGACATTGACTAAACTCTTTTGTTCTGTTTTGTTTTGCTTTTCCTGACAGCTACTTTGCTCAGAAAATGAAAATTTTGAAGACAGGCATCGTTGTCTTAAACACAATGTATATCAAGATACTAGTTATCTAATATAATGTTTAATTTTTCATTCATTATGCTATGTTAAAACTGAAGTTATTGTTGCCACAGCTTTGTACTTTGTGTTATATCAATATCTGGATCTGTGTAAGGATAATGCTAAGGTAAAGTCTAACAAAGCATGTGAAAGAGAACTGGCATTGCGAACCACCGAGATGTGCTGTATGAGCAGACATTTATTCTAAGCCCAATTATTTAATTTCCTATATGTCTAGAAAACAATGAAGAGAGTGAAATATGTTTTCTGTTATGAAGTAGATTGCCCTCAAACACTAAATTAGAAAATGAGTCTAATTGTGTATGTCCAGGTTTCATCTGGGACAGAGTTGATTTTCTTCATAGTGTCTGGTATGATGCTCTGTTTTGGCTTTAGTAGAAAAACAGTGTTGTTAACATACTTTAGTTGTTATTTTGATATTTTAGTTGTTGCTGAGCAGTGTTGTACAGAGTAGAGGAAGTTTTTGCTTCTAGCACTGCACTGCTAGCAAGAGGGTTAGGAGGGCACAAGAAGCTAGGAGGGGACGGAACCAGGACAGCTGACCTAAATGCATCAATATTTACAAAATGAATGATGCACAGTGCAGTTGCTAACCATCTGCCAGCTGATGCCCAGACAGTCCCCAAACAGCTTCTGAGTCCCCGCAGCCAACTTTCCATAGTTTTATAGTTTTCCCTTGATGTCATATTATATGGAATCATAGATTCATAGAACGACTTGAGTTGGAAGGGACCCTTAAGATCATCTAGTTCCAGACCTCCTGCTATAGGCAGGGACACTTCACTCTATACAAGGCTACTCAAACCCCCATCCAGCCTGGCCTTGAACACCTCCAGGGGTGAGGCATCTACAATATCACCCTAGAATATCACCTTGGACAATTTGGATCATCTGTGTTATCAATATTTTTTTTCTTCTAAAGACAAAACAAAGTATCATACCAGATACTATGAAGAAAAACATCTCTATTCCACCTGAAACAAAGACAGCATATAGAAATTCCCTATTCTGGAAAAAAAAAAATAGAATTTCACTGTTTAAGGCAGGGAAATGTTATTGTGCTCATCTGAAAAAATCCAAAGAGAGTGATTGCCCATGACATGTAAAAGAATTCATTGCAGAAGCAGTAGGATCCATCTCAAAGGAATCACTTGATGTCATTTGTAGAACATGCCTTCGTCAGCCTCTGCACATGGTGCTAGGCATTCTTGAACCCAATTAGTTCCTCCCAAAAAGTCCACATAAAGCAAAATTAACAATACAACAAATTTGTATGTTCTGTATTTCTAGTCTTCTGCTGAAAACCAGCAACATCTTAATTCTAGTAATCTACTCCCTGCAGGAGTTAAGAATTTTACTCCTAAGTTTTTACTAACTTGAAATTTGAAAGACTAAATGGAGTACACTGATGTGGTGAGAAGGAAATAAGTCACTAGCTCTAACTGTTACTCAAAATCTTTTGCTATGCAAATTTCAGAAGGCAATGTGCATGAAGAAAAAGTATTTTGGTTATAGCTGAAAGACTTGTGATTTAAGAAATGTTTAACTCTCATGGATTTCTTCATTTTTTCATGCAGAGTTTGAGATTTCTTGATGAAAAATGTTTATTTAGTGCTCACATCTGTATCTCAGTCTCTTGATAATGCTTCACTTGATTGGTGTTGTTTCTTTCTCACAATGCAAAATATTGTATTGAGGTTTGTTAGGGGTTAGGCTGTAGCCTTTGGGACTATAGGCTTAATTTCAAGTTTAACAGCATAAATCTTTCTTTTGGTTATTGTATGTCTATTGAGGAAAACTTATGAAAAATTGCACATATAAAAATAAAGTCATGAAATATTTGTTGCTTTATCTGTCAGAATGTCAATGGGGTACCTAATGATTGGTTGTAATGTTCACATTTTATGGATACAGCTTGTCATTTTCTCAGCAGAAAGAAAAAAACAATCAGACAAACAAAAAACACAAAAACCAAAACTAAACAAACTACTCAGTTCACCTAGTTTATTTAGCTGCATATTATTAACTGGCAGTTACTGTGATACTAATTCAGAATTAGTATCAGTGATGTAATAACTATAATAAAATATCACAAAAATCTGTATCTACAGAAAAGTGACAAAGCCAGTTTTGCTCTCCAGTAAAACAAAGGAAAATATTTTCTTCTGATTTCATTATGATCAAGAACAGCAAGTTATCCAGTTTGTCTTGTTATTTAAATTAGTACTTATTTGTGTAATGGGAGCAGGCTGAGGATATTTCCTTAAGGTACACTTTAAAATAAATATTATTGGTAAAATCACTCCTTTTAGATTTATCTTATATTAATTAAAGAAATAATTTATTAATTGACTGTAAACGATTTCCCTATTAGTACCCACTTTTACTTCAGAAACATCTTAAAAAAGGGAAAATTTGTTACCATGTCTACATCATGAGTACTTTTCCATTAATATGTCATGTGTAGTCCCTATTGAAATCAAAATATACTGAAGTGCATGAAATGATGTTATATAAAGTATTCTAGATTTCTGTACTGTAACTTTTTTACAGAATCATGAGAAGATTTATAGTGTAAGTCAAGCTACTAGAGCAGAAACGAACTGAAGAAATAATTACAGCAGGATTCTGAAAGGCCTTTAAAGTATGTGTGGTTTGTAAAATGTTATGGCATAAATTTATGACTACAATTCAGTTAGTTTCTTGAGAGAAGACATAAACAAAAGGGAAAAAAAAGTCATTTCAGGGTCCCTCTTTAATCTTCTGAGCTATCTATTCTGAAAGAAGATTACGAGTATTCTATTGGCAGACTATCGTTAAGATGAAGGTCAGAATATAAAGTCATTTACTAAGTTAGTAGGGAAATCAGAGAGAAAAGCAAGTCTCAATTTATACTTTGAAATTGCAGGAGCAGTTCTGATGTCTTGAAAGGAGACATAATATTCCACTTGTATTTTAAAATGCAACCGATAAAACATGAATATTGTGACCAAACGCACACTAGATAATGTTACAAAAACCAAGAAGTACTTCCCTAAAACTTTCTTCTATGGGAAAGAATGCACACTACTGAGCAGCTTCAGCCAGAATATGGGTATTTGGCAGGAGGGGAAGGGAATTGCTGGTGGACAGCTGAGAAGGGAATTAAGTTTCCAGGTAGAAATTAACATCTTTGATTTTGTTGTAACATTATACTAATGCTACAATAAGGAATTCATATGTTTTCCTTGTACTCTTCTTAAATCTTCTTTTATCTCTGAGCAAGGGCTGAGCACGTTTTTTTTGAGAGTAGAGTATTTTTACAGTGAGTGTTAACTCAGCAGTTAGCTTGAACTATTAGTTGTTCTTGTACTATGAACTGATATTTCATCCTCTTGACAGGACTAGTTTGGGAACTAAAATTTTGGAAGGTAATCTCTTTTGGTAAGTAGAAAACCATACGTAGAACATACTTTTGAGTTCACTAAAATACACACACTCAGCACAAGCATATTTCTAGAAACTTTCTATGCCTTAATGTGGAATCAGATTATTTCTGTTGACAGAAAGAAAAAGATGGCTTGTAAAAGACTTTTCATTTTACATTCATGGTTAAATTAAAAAAAAAAAAATTGATTCTACTCATATTGGAGTTAACAGCAAAATTCCTGCTCATTTCAGTGACAGCTGGATTGGCCTATAAATGTCCCTTTGTTATGCTCATTATGCGGTACATAGTATGTTTTCCTTTAACAACATTCTGTAATTAACAACAGTTTGACAGACTGAAAGATCCCACTGTTTCATACTTGTTATTGCTGCACAAAGCTGAATTGCGGGTTTTGTTGATAGAGGGAAATTGTAGTTATGTGAAATGTACTCTTTTTTTTGCACAAAAGAGCTCTTTCAGTGTAACCACATGATGCTCATATTAAATAAAAACTTGCTGATTATGAACTCATAAGAATACCATGCTGAAGATTTCTTACTATGGGAGCACAAGTATACCCAGAATTTGCTGAAAATGGCAATTTTTTACTTAGCTATGTGTTAAAAAAAAAACCTAACATTCCTCCTCCTGTTTGTTCTGATTACCAGGTTTTTCTAAGTGTTAGCATAAATCCTTTCTTGGGAAATTAGTTTATTTTGTCTCCCCTGCAGATGAGATTACTATTTTTCCAATTTGAATAATTTGTACAATTAGTGATTAAAAAGATCTTTTGGTATCTTCAGATTTAATTTCTTTGAGAGATCAAGATATTGCCTCCAAATCTTTGACTTCCTTTCCAGAGTGTGCCTGAGAGAGTTAAAATGAAACTAGTTATTTTTTCAAAACAAAACTTCCATCTTTTGCCTTCTACTTTGAAATGTATTCCACTATATTTAATTAGAGAAATTAATAACTTTTTCCAAAGCATTTTCGCTTGCAGAAAAAAGAATAGATTCTGTCACTCATATCTATACATCTCTAATACTACTTTGGTATTAAAATGATTAAGAAAATTTGAGCACTTCTGTTCTTTAATCCCATATGAACAAAGGCTCAAATATCAATATAAACTTTTTGAAGCATCAGCTGTTTGTTTAGATTAATTCACACAGATTAAAGTAAGTTTAGACATCAGTTGTTAAGGAATCCTTACTGTGTATCTCTTCCATAGTGGCTCTCGAGCCTATTCTCCATTTTCAAAAAACATAGAAAATATAGATTATGTTCCAATGTATTTTATGAAAATTTTAAAGGGCATGAGAGATTTTCCACGGTATTCAGGCTGAGGAAAAAATTACAGTGTAAGACAGCACATCTCAGGATTTGACCTTAATTTATATAAATTGAGCTCCAACACCAATATCATCCCTGATCTTTTCAGCCACACTTTTCTATACTGTCTTTTCAATCATGCCTTCAGCCAGCAAGGGAAATATTTCACAAAATTATTTGGCTGAAACGTATCACTTATTTTTAAAACATCTTTTTAAGAGCCAATATAGTCAATACTAAGTCACATATATGCCATTGATGGAATAAGAGAGAGGGAATTTATAAGGAGGTATGACACAAGAACGCAAGCTCCAATGACAGTATGGCTTTAAAGCAGCTTCTGTTGTACTTCTTTACTGCTAAACACCAGAGACTCCAGCCAGACAGAAAACACTGATTATCAGGAAGTGTTCCACCTCCAATAGCTAACAAACTAGACACTAAAGAGTTCTACTTTTTCTGCAACAAAAGTCTGTTAGAGAGTTTAAACAATTATTGCCTTTTCCCAGATGAAAAAAAAATCCTAACTATATCAGAAGATTAATTTTATATTGTGTAGTATAGTAAGACAGTCAAAAGCTTTGATTTTAGAAACCTCTAATCTCTTTCAGTTCAACTCTCATGGTTAAAGATAAGAATTTGAGAAAATACCAAGAATGCTGTGTCGATCTATAATATTGATTCAGACTGTGGCTCAATAAAGCAACAAAGTCAGATTAAGTACATGCTTCAGCTTACTTAGGGACATTTTAGTTCATAATAAAGTCTCACTTCTGGTTGGATCTATTGAGGTGTCATGATTTGTTTCTTCAAAAAGCCACAGAACCCTGTATTATTATTTCTGCCAAAATGTTAATGAGACTGAAATTAAGCCTTTTTCTCCTGAATCAACATTATCATTTAACAGCTCTCAAGTAATGAGAAGTAGGATCACTGAGTTAAGCACAAAGTACAAGAACAGTCAAGCCTACAGTAACTCTTCCTTTTATATACTTCTTGACACCAATTTGCTATATTCTTCCTTTTTTTGACATCCAAAATTCTTCTATAAATGCTAGATAGGATTTTGAAGCCCACAGGTGAAGCATACAGGTAAAAAAGAAATTGGAAAGAAGTGAAGAATAAGGAGGGAATAGCACTCTGCTTAATTATTGTCTTGCAAGTCAGTTTATCATTAAAGTCCTAAGATGATATACACTTTGAAACAGTGATCATTCAAATTATTTCACATTCTGTTCTTTTACAGTTGCTTTCCACTGGTTCACATGCACAGCTATGGAATGGAGTCTACTGAGCTTCAGATGAGTATCCTAGTGATTCTGTCTCTGCACAAGAAAGGTGCTCATTTACTTTCAGATACGGGAGTTTGGTAGTACCACTTCTTCCAAATAACATCATCCTTTATTCCCTATCTGCATGATAACTCTACATTTTTTAAATGGAATAATGACCTCATTATTTGACACCAGATTTGGAGAGTTCAGTTACATGCCTAAAATTCTTATGATGTAACACAGTTCTAATTCAGTAGTCCCAAACTTGTGACCTGACATTTGCAAGCTTTTCCAGAAGCTTTATTCCATAGTGACTACTTCACACATAGGTTTCCCACTTTGTAGATAAAAGTCAAACAGCATCTATTAATTTTAGAAAGAATCAGATTCTATGTAAATCTGTAACAGTAGTGGAAACATGGTTTTCATACCAACAAGTATTTTTTTCTCCTTTCCTCCTAGAAGACATCTAGAAAGATGACTCATAGGGAGCAAATATATTTATTAGGAAGTTATGAGAACTGCTTCCTGCCGTATGTGAGTAGCTTATTGGTTCTGTTGTGCATCATTAACATCTTCATACATTGCATTAAATTTGAATTAATAATGTAACTGCAAACTGGAATGGAAAAGATGGATAGCATGAAGCAAAGCCGTAGCTTCATTTGCTATCAGATTACGTAACAAAAATTACATAAATTTCTAGACATAAGGGTTTTTTTTTTTTTTCTAAAATAAAATCTTTGTAGTACAAATATTTTCCAAATTCCCTTTTATTATTAAAATACTTAATATAAATGGATTAATAGTAACCATGGAAAAGTGACTATTTTTATAACTTTTTTTGAAAACTCTTACAACACTGTTGTAAATAAATTTGTCTACAAGCTGATTTTCTTCCCTTCTTTCTGAAGGCCAGCGTAGCTGATTACAAATTATTCCTGAGAATAATCACAAAATTCATGATCATGTATTGGCATTGTACTTCTATAGCCCTGCGGTACCAATACTTTATTTTACTATAGCACTGATTAGAGGAAAAAGCAATGCAGTATTTTTCCATAGCTTGATCCTTTAAAGTCTGGCTGTAAGAGTCTTCAGCATGACAGATTTTCACTAAAATGGTTTGGCAGCTCAAAAACCTTAGGACAGTTTCAGTTGCAAGGAAGATACAGAGATGTAAAAGAAGATACAGTTCCCTTCTCCTTTGTACGCATTGTGAGACGTCCCTGAAAAACAAAGAGTTTCTAGTGGGGGAAAAAAAAAAAAAGGAAAAAATTCCATGTTCCTGTTAAATCAAAATTGTTACTCTGTCAGGACAGTTGGTTGCGCTTATCTCAGCAGAAACTCCAGAAAGAAGGGAACAGAGGAAAAAGCATTACTCTCTAGTGTATTTCTGATCATGAGAGCAGTAATGTGTTTCATGAATTACAGTTTAATAACACCCAGGTACTGAAATTAGATGCAGTTTCTTGTGCTGAATTTTAGCACCTAGTTTCAGATGACCTGAAGAAGAGATAATATTTCTGAATTCTCCTACAATGCATCACAGTTCCTTTACTGATATCTGAGGAACTCCTATAAGTTGAAGAATTAATATTGTTAAAGAATACCTACAAATTGCAAAAAAAAACCAACCAAACAAACAAACAACAAAAACCAAAAAACAAAAACACTTTTTCTCCTTTGAGAGGGGGAACAAACTTAGTAACAAACTAAAAACTCCAAACAGTAATATCTTCGTCTAGCATTGAGTCGTCACTGTGCCTGTTGAAAAAATGTTAGCAGATTTCTTCTTTCCAGAACTCAGAGTACTGTTATTACTTTTGCTGATTGCAGACATCAGTAATTTGATTTACTGTAGGACAGAGAATGTGTCCTCAGTTTGTACATACAGATATGCACTTAAAATCTCTCTATATCTATATATTTTTTCCATATATATATGATACAAGGAAGTAGGTGGTCCACTCTCTCAGATCCTCTGAACATTATGTGGTGAGAACAAGGGGTGAGTGTATTCATTTGCTTTACTGTCCTGCTTTCAGACTACCCAATATCACTTCCTCCACCACCCCTTCCACTCAGCCCAGAATATGTTCTCAGCAATTTTTCTCACTCATCCAATAACCATTCACAATTATATTCTGATATTTTCTAAAATTTCCAATTCATTGTACTACTTTCCTTATTTAGTTTCTTTTATCAGGTACAAACATTAATCTGTGAAAATATTGCCATCTTGTTAGTCTATGTAAAACTGTGCTACATGATGAATATGCAGGCGCTGTGAGTTTTAGATTGGTGATCACTTTTGAGTTGCCCAGAAAACTAGTAATAACCTGGTCATAGTAACATCTTAGACAGGAGGGTATCAGGAGAAAGCGTGCTTACATATGTGAGAAAGGCACAATAACTTTTTAGCATGCTTTCCGTTTAGACATCTGACTGTAGCTAGCTGTAGATTTCGGATGCATAATGGGCCTGGAGAGAGTGTTACATTCAAAATCTTGTAATGTTTAAAAAAGAACACATGGCACATAGTCAAGAACTTGTGAGTCTCATTAATACTCTGATAGTCTAATAATTCAAACTGCATAATTAATGTAAAATATAAAATAACTGATAGATGTTAGGCAAAAGTCCCTTTTCTTTGTTATTAAATACCTGGATATGGATGGTATACTTCAGTTCATACTTCAGTGGGTTGTGAGGCACTGGCTCAGGCTGCCCAGAGTAGCTGCAGATTTTGAGATCAGGAGACACATAAAAAATCCTCATCCAGTCTCTCTTCTTGATTAGGTGGTTTGTGATGGATTCCTACAGAAGCACTGCACCGCTGCGTTCCATCTAATCTGAACTCAACAGTCAAGGAACAGTCCAGTCAGAGACCTTATTTATTTACTCCCTTAGATTTCCCTACCCTTTCTTCCTGAAAATCCTGAGAAGCTTCTGGTTCCTGACAAAAGTTTTTTTATCCCTCTTTCCTCCATATCCTATAAAACTAATTGTATTTTGAAGAACAGATTCTGACAGCAACTTAATGAAATAGAACATAAAAAATTAAGTTAATTATCTTGTTAGTTATTCATGAGTTACTGTCCTGTTATTCATGCAAATAATCTCTGTATAGTTGCTAAATCTTGTAAATTTCCTTATCTCAGTGTCCAATATCTGTTTTGGAGACTCTTTTTTCTATAATTTTGAGACAATAATGGATTATTAGAAGTAATTTGTATGCAAGTAAAAAGGTAGATCTTAGCAAAATCGTCTCAAACCTAAGTATTACTTTGGATTACTCAGATTTCTCAAAACTTTCTTTTCCTTTATCCTTTATGTTTCCTCTCCTTGTAGAACACAATACTACATTATATAATTTTAATAGTATGTGCTAATATTCTATTAACACAGATGTAACTCATTTACTGAATCTCCCTAAACAATGGAAGAACAGAATATAACCATTGAAACAATGTAGACCTCCCTCAGATATGCTTAAAAGCAGTATAGATTCCCTTGCTCATTTAGTTTTTCTCAGTATTCCCTTATGTCATTTCAGTTCTTTGCAGCTTTATTTAAATTACAGTACAAGTAGAGAGAACTGATAATGGTTTAAAAGATTTCAGATAGAATATTTGTCTTTTGTGATGGAAGACTGAGGAATCAGATAATGAAAAATGCTATTACTTTATTCATTATATAATTTAGAAATTATCTATCTCATTTCATTATCATAAAATAATCTTAAAGTTTTGAATCTTTATGACAGAGCTTTAAACTTTGTGAAGAAGAAATACGCTGGATTGTACTGCTGTCTTTAAATCTGATGTTCTTCACTGATAAAGCAACCCATTTGAATCTCTGAAGTATTCTATGGTAAAATTTATGTATGACTTTATAGTCATACTTTACATAAATACTATACTTGCCAGTATTTATTTAATACTCCTGGTGAGTTACTGCTATGCTTTGTATTTTTTTTAATTTTTTTTCTTTTTTTCTTTTTAATTTGTTTTCTATGGAAAAGGACTTGGTGTTTTCATACAACTTTATATTTTTATTTCTGCTCAACAATCTTGGATTTTATTAAATATAGTTCTTAATATTATATTGAAGATAATTCTTACAAAGACTTGGAATTTCTAAGGCATTTTGCAAACACTAACTAGTGTATTTTTATGTCAAAGAGATGAATAGTTTTATCCCTATTTTTCAAAACAACAGACTGAAAAATAAATGTCCCCATTCATGTTTGGACGCATTACTTACAAGTCCTAATGAAAATAAGCAGTTTTTGTCCGCAGACAATTTTTAAAAGTAGGTGCATATGGATTTTGAACACCAGTATTCATGTAAATCCCAGGAAATGTTCAACATTTATTCCTGCATGGGCTTTCACCGTAATCATTTTAGCAGGCAGATTCCACCTGTGTTTTTAACTTAAATTTATTGATCTTATTATTATTGGTTTTACAGACTAGATTAATCTAATTTTAATGTTCTCCTTTCCCACCTTTGTGATTTTAATCAGAAAATTCAGTCATATTGATGCTCTTTCTTATCTTACTGTGTATTAATTTTGTATCATGCAGGTACAATTATTTCTGTTTTCACTATTTGTATTGTACTACGTCTGTCTTTTTGCATGCTTTGCATTTTTATCAGTTTGATCTGCCTTGGCATTTGCATTATTCTCCCAGAAAAACTTTAGATAATAGGTATAAATCTCCAGGTGTTTTTTTTTTTTTTTAATAAATACTCAGTAAGCGTACAACATCTGACAAATTCTACCTTATTATCAGTCCTGAACATCCAAGGTTATTTACTGAGCCTTCTTTTTTTTTTTTTTTTTCCTTCAGTCTGCAAAACAGGAAGTGGGAAATGGTAATTACATTTTTCAGCTGAAGGTCAAGGTCATGACCTGAAGAGGGGGTAGGGAAGAAGTAATAAATGACACAGACACAACTGGATCTAAATACACTATTTTTGAGAACAGTGAAAGAAGTGGCCAAGAAAAAAATGTAATATGAAATGTACTGAAATGCCTCTCACAAACCAGAAGGAAGCAATATTTTGGAAGACAGGCTGAAAACACTGCTAAAATAGATTTATTATGAGAAAATCAGATGACTTCAAATGGTGTTTGAATTGTGTAGAAAAGTTTAGGATGATACTATTTACAGGGTACTTACAAGAGACAGTTGCCGTACTTTTAAAACGAAATGCCATGAATATATCTCTTTTTTATGACCTTATTTTTTATCACAGAACTGAATAGTATTCAACAGTTTTCATTCATCCAGTCATTAGAAGTAAATAAATACTTTATTTTCTAGCAAGGTAAAGGAAAACTGTACTGCAGGGAAACTAGCTTCACTGTGAATGAGCTTCCAAGTCATTGCAAAGCAGTATACAGCTCTTTGCTGTCTTCTTTTCACAAATCCTGGGAAACAGTTAAAGAAGAAAACAAAACAAAACAAAGCCAATCAGAAAAACCCTGTACAAGTAGCCATACAATCTTCAGAGGTGGAAGGTTCTTTTTTGTGAGTTCAGGGCAATATAATATGCTCCTTATCCACACCGAAAAGGAGCTACTTATCCAGAAAATTCTGGTACCTTTTCATATAACTTTCCTCAGTATCAGCAACTTCAAGGAACATTTTTTCTAATGCTTCTTTATGCTTTGTTCTATGTTTCATGTTTTACATAATTCACATAAAATGTGAGTATTATGGTCATCAGCCCCTTTCTAAAGTAATGTTTCAGTGTGAAGCCATTTTCAGACCTATCCTGTTCAATTAGACAAGTGACATATTTTATATCCTGGATTGGAAAGGGGGAGGGAAAAAAAAATGGTTAGAGGTTAGATTGAACAAATTTACTTTGAAAACAATGAAAACAACAGCAAAACAAAACAAAAAAGCAGGACAAACACAACAGAACATAACATTGGCTTTTATAAAAATTATTTTATTATCACTTCTTTCCTATTTAAATAACAATATGTAAGAGGTAATTGCTTGACACCACTGTATTAAATTAACTAATACAATTAATAGCGTGAGGCACCTCAAGTATAAAGTGAAAATCATTGGTTTATTCACTGTGTTGTTTTTAAGTATTTGAAAGTGTATGCAGTATCAGTGTTAGTTTTCTTTTTGTGATAACTGTTACTTAATGGTTACAAGTTTATAACCTTTTCTTGGAATAAGTTAATACCACAAAAGTAGCAGGGTAGGTGCAAAATGCTGTATGTGTGTTGCTCCAAAAGTAACTCTTCCTATTTATTTCCATGGAAACTACAACAGATACAAAGAGCACAACAACACCATTTGATAGAGCAAATTCTCAGCTACACAAAGCTATTCTTCTGCATTGTCACCACCATTAGCTGATTTTCACAGATGAGCTGACTGAGATGCTTTTTATTTTGGGGCGCAACAGCTGTGCATGGATATTTGGAATGTAGCTTGTCCTTCACGTCACCGTTGCCTCTGCTAAAGCACAAGAATAGATGAAAAAATCGAATATGCACCTGACATTTGAAAGCCCAGAAATACAGCAAATGAAGAAGACTAGTGCAGGAGCTGGTGATCACACACACACACACACACACAAAAAAAAAAAAAAAAAAAAGAGAGGAATTAGTGTGATGTACAGAACAGTGTGTACATCAAGACTGTAGTCAACCGTTGAGAGGGGATATAAGTTAGTGTACATGATCCCTCACTTGGCTGAACAATGAAAGGGTGACATACTTCTAATATGGCACTTGATGTCCCAAGTCAGCACTGTTACAGTTTTTTAACTCAGTGTTAGAGAATATGAACTGTGAGCTAATAGTTGTTTACTTTGTCTGGAGAACACTTCACATTTTATTATCTTGAAAAACATGCTGTGTTTCTGTTCAGCAGAAAAAAATTAGGAAAATTACATTGACAAGGAGTGCTTATGTCACTGAATCCAAACACAATAGTTACCAGAATGAGAGCTCTTTCTTTCTAATGGATTCAGAAACCATTTGCTTTACTTGGCCTTTCACTTCATAAGTTGGACACATTAGTACCACCATCATCTAAGTTTATGCACCAAAATTTCAGTACCAATAATTCAGCTGGGCATGATTCAATAAATCCTTTTACATTTCCAAGTTCAGTTCCTGTAGCAGTAAAAGCAAATATTTATAGCTCCCACCTCCCACAATATGTCACTCTGGTTTCACATAAGTTTTGTGAAAAATTCTGTTAGTCTTCATGGTTTACATTCAAGATATCATACTGTTGATTTCTACTATTTTATAAAGTACATACAGTACCATGGAAGATCAGTACAAAACTTTCATCATTTTGAGCTAGAATCTTAAATTCATAAATCTAGACAGAATCTGCAGTTTTTTGTTGATCAAATACAGGGCTTCTGGGTTTATTGTTTTTTTTTGTTTTGTTTTGTTTTGTTTTTACAAATTGAAGAATTTTATCGTGTAATCCAAGAGAATCACCACTGGCACAATTTGCCTGGGGAGTAGTTTCTCTTAACTTTTGTTTTTCTTTATGATTCTTCAAGCTGAAATAAAAATGCTTTGTATCAATTTTTAGTCAGTGAAAATAACTGTTTGTATTGATTTACAGAGTTTAGTTTAAAGAACACTACTGAAAGATTCAAGTTATCTCACCTGAGCTGAAATAACTGTTTGAAAGGAATCGGCACTGATTACCGATATTTATAAATATTGAAATCCTTATCAAAACTTCTGCTAATTAAAACCACAAAAATGGAGTCGAAACAATCCTTGTTTTCTTTTTTTCCTGAATAATTGCCACATGACTAAGAATCCCATGAAAAAAAAATCTGAGACAGCAAACAAGCAGCTAAAAGTTTCAAGATCTGTTCAGGAAATAGTAGACACTATTTGACAGAAGTTCAAGTAGTTATAAGATAGCCTCATGACAGGTGGATTTCACTTCACAAAAGTGATAATGCTGTACATCAGCCCTGGCATGTAGTGAGGGAACCTTCACTTGCCTTGGGTGTTCTAGGAGTTGTTCATCATTTAAGTCACTGTGGGGTTGGTTAAATTCACTATTCATTCCCCAAAGACCTTTGAGGAGCTATTAGTTCAGGGAATATCGAGTCTCTCTTAAGTCTTTTTAGAAGACAAAATCAGTGAGGACTGACAGCGTGAAAGATTTAAAAATTTCTATTTATCAGGTATTGTATATAAAGAAATTAGTTTTCAGAAAAGTCACCCTCTACATTCCACCAAGTAAACGTAATAAAAACTTTTTTATGATGGCTTTGGGAGAAAATTCTTCACTAATGCAAAATCATGGTTTGTGTATTTAATGTTGTCTTAAGGATATGTTCAGTGCCATTAAGTTTGCTAGTACCCAACTGAAGAATTTATATATTTTTATTCTTGATATATTATATATATACTCCTTATATTATTGCTGGCTTGCTCTTTAGATATTCTTTTATGTTGTTGAAACAGCATTATGTACCTCTTCATTTCTTCAGGCATTTCTATCAATTAAAAACTTTAGTCAACTCCTGTGAAACAGAGTGAAGAAGGATGGTAAATAAAAACTCAGCAGCAAAAAATTCTTGAGTTAAGATGTGAACACATTTGATGTATTTACCTTATCAGATTTTCTGTTTCCGCATAATGTTTCTTTTTAACATTCACGGAGTTAAAATCTGTGATTTTATTATTTCCTATAATATTCTGTTCTATTTTTCCAGTGTGAATAATCTTTGGCTGAATTGTTTATATTGTCAACAGAGAGCCACTAATGAAACTGTATGCCTGTGGATTTGTGAGGAAGGGGGACTTACTAACTCTAGTCAAATAAATAGAGGAGATGAGCGGAGATAGAAAATTTCAAATATTTTTTGGAAAAAAGTAAGAGAGAAAGAGAGAAAAAAATCACTACTCTCAAATTTCATGACTGATTGGAAATAGAAAAACTCACTTGTAGAAGTGTCATCAAGTTCTTAGGCCACTTGAAGTAATATTCTTAGAGTTAACTTGACAGTCCTTCCTTCTCAAGGCTGCAAAGATTTTCACTGGCGTACTCCCCATTCTCTAGAAGTGCAACCCTTATCCTGTGAATCATTAAATTAATAAGAGGTGTTTGTCCAGACCTCAAAAATATTGCCTATGTTCAACATTGCCTGACATGATCTCTTTCCACATATAACCTCATATCTGAACAGAGCCTATCATGTGACCCAGGGTTTACAGAATCCATCTTCTGTTTCCACCATCTAGATAACATATCTTCTAGAAACTAACCTTGCCATACTCCACTGCTATTTTTGAAAATAGATACATAAATTCTGACAAGTTGGGTGTCATGGGAGAACAGAGTCTCTCTATCATGTGCCAAGAGAATGATTAATTTTATACTTCTCTATGTACTATGGCCAGTAGATACATATTTATAAATGCTGGCTGATTTCAGGACTCTTGTTATCCCCAGCTGTGAAGTAGCTTTCCATTTTATGCTATTAACACTCCTATATGCTCATACCCTGTATTGCTCTGTAGCATCTCACCCTCACAGGAAGCTTCCTTTATTGCTGCTTTTGAAAAACCACCACTAGTCTATGAACTGATTAATTTTCTACAATAACAAACCCCTTCATTCCTTGGTTGGAACACTTGAGTTATGAAAATACTGTAATTTGTTGATAAAGTCTCATATAATTATTGTGAATTTAAAGTTCTGTAGAGTATATTCTTCTACTTAATATTCCTCCCAGTTCTTTAGCAAGTTCAGCCTTTGCCCATTGTATGTCTGTTTTGTTCGAATCACCATTTGTTCTGTTAAAACATTTTTTTTTCCAGTCACTAGTTTGTTTCATCACTTTTTGTTTTTCCTGCTATGTTACAAAAGCGTAGAAAAAATTCATATCAATTTTGGTTAGAAATGCCTAAGTTCAAATTATTTTCTTGCAGAGAAAACAATATTAGAGTACAATGTACACACCTTGCTTGTAAATTTGAGAGAACCTTTACGAACCTGTAATGATCCAAGGTTTTCACAGGCAATATTGTAATTCTTTTAACTGTTGCATACAAAGAAATTCCTCCACAGAATAAAGTAAGTCTTGCACACACAATAAAAAACATTTCTTAATTTACTTATCCTTTGTGATCTCCTATTTTATAAGTTAGGGCAATTCTTGTTTTAAAATACAAGGCAATACAATGCAACATATTGTAGGACTTTAGATTCAAGATACTGTTGTAGTGAGTATGAAACATAAGAATGGAAATAAATCCAAAGGCTTTCAAAGACCTTTCTCTCTCATATTCATACTTGGATTTTCTCTCTCATTGTAATGTACATGTCTTAATTTCTTTTTCTTCAGTCAGATAAGGATTTTTCAGGAATTTAACCTGTGGGTCTTATAAAACTTTATGTTCTTCTAAAAATACTAAAACCATACTTACTTTCTGTTAGCTAAAGTATCAAAGAGAATATGTTCTCTACAATAACATCAGATGTTTTTCTCTTGATCTTAGTCATCATTTGGGGGAAAAATAAAACCTCTCTCAGTTACTAGCAGTAGTTTTTCCTGTGATTCAAAGTTTTAGCTTATGTCATTGTTTATCACAGTAGTTTTATAGGAAATAACAAAGCTTCTGCAATGCAGGAAATTTTGCATGACAGAGTTAAGAGCTGAGGTAAAAATAGTGTTTGGTTAAATTTAAATATTTCTGTACATATATATGACCCATTTTTTTCACTCTACAAACGGCCATGAACTTATTTTAAGACCTCCAGTTGAAGAAGCAAAACAAAAGGAAATCTCAGCTCTCAAGGATGAGTAGAAGCTTAGACAGCCTCATTCCTTCCACCAGCACGATTTATTATGGCTAGAATTTTGAGATACATTCCTAAACAAACAGTTTCCAAACTAAGTATTGTAAACCAAATGGAAAGTAAAAATACTCACATTTATAATATAATTCGGTTTATATATAGCTGTTAACCTGCTAATTGGCTCATAACTAAAATATGTTTAAAAATTAGTACTTCAGATATCAGTAGTGTTCTCAAATTTTTTTATTTTTATTTTTTTTTTTTGTATTACAGAATCAGGATTCCTTTCATATCAGCTCTCATATAAGAGAGAGAGATATATATAAGAGATATATATATCTAAGACATGAGAATTTTACTTATTTTTGAAAGCTACTGAAAGAATAGAAGAGATTGTCTGTTCAGAGAATGGAATCATGCAAGAGGACAAATACTAGATGCAGGCACACCCATCTTTTTAATACTCTTAGTGGTCATTCACTTCTTAGTTTCTGGTAGGAATGGATATAAATTTTCTTTAGACTCGTGAAAACATGAATATGTTTTTCTTGTCTTTCTGATGAATCATAATCACAATTTCCTCAGTTTTCTTTCATTTAACTCTGTTCTCTTTATTTCTTCATTACATTTCTTCTTTATCACTTCCTTACATCCACAGAAAGGACTTAGGATATCTAAGGTGCAGCATTTAACGAGCAGATTTTAGTTATATTTACTAGAATTGAGAAAATATTCCTATTATGTACTAGGTTGGATCATAAAAATTAAAAAATAAAAATAAAATAAAATATGAAGGCTGCTCCAAAAGTGATGCCTCCTGTTTTATTATGTTGGGCCATGACATCAGAGGCAGATGTTGGTCATATGATAGTACAGATCGAATCTTCCAGACAATATTCCATCACATTTTGTTGCCACGTGCCATATGGAAGCAGTTAGTCTGACAAAATGGTGTCTGACATGGAAGTAAAGATGAAGCAAAGGGGTGTCACTGAATTCCTCCATGCGGAAAACATTGCACTGACTGACATTCATCGACACTTGCTGAAAATGCTTGGAGATCAAACAGTGGATGTGAGCACAGTGAAACAGTGAGTAGTGCATTTCAGCAGTGGCAACAGTGATGCCAAATACAAACTACATTCCAGATGGCTATGCAAAATTCTTGCACCATGAAATGAAGAGCATCTCAATCAGCTCATACTCACAAATTGGCAGACTATGACCAGGAATCTTGCACAGAGCTGAATACTGGCTTCAATATCACAAAATTTGCACGTAGTAGGTCCAACAGATCCTCACACAGGAACAGAAACAACACCATGTACAAGTTTGTCAGGACCTATTGAACCAATACGAGTCTCAAAATGACAGTTTCCTGGATTGCATCATTACCAGTGATGAGATGCAGCGTTACCACTGTGAGCTTGTGTTAAAACAGAGGTGTCCATGTGTGAATGCCCCATCGCAGAAAAGTTCAAGATGCAGCCCCCAGCTGGTAAAATGTTGTGCATTGTCTTTTGGGATAGAAAAGAGGTGATCCTCCTGGAACCTGGATAATCTGTCAACTCTGACTGCTACGTCACAATGCTGGCTAAGCAGAAGATTTGAACTTCCAGAGTCAGGCCAAAGAAGAATACTTCTCTTGCAATATGATAACACCAGGCCCCATGCCAATCAGAAGATCATGGATCACCTCTACTGGTGGAGATCTTCAAGAGTGCAGACCTTGTTCATCACTGGAAAAAAAATGCATAGCTAACGGTGGTGTTTATGTTGAAAAATAGTGCTTTGTAGCTGAGAATTTGCTCCATCGAATAGTGTTACTGTGCTCTTTGTTCCTGTTGTAGTTTCCATGGAAATAAATAGGGGATGTTACTTTAAGTATGACCTATGTAAAAGGACTCAATTGGATTTTCTTTAGAAACTTCATCAGTTAAAGTCTAAAATGTCGACTAGTGTTTCTGTAGGATAATTTTGGAACAATCTTACTACTGATCATGCAAATCATGTAACATCACTGCTTCTCATTACTTTGTCATCTTCATACGGAGCAAGAAGAAATGTTAAATATTCCAATCTAAGACATGAAAACAATTTTGTAAGGACTTCTTTTACACTGCACTGCAAATGTATTGTGGTTATACATGGGCACACTGTGTAGGAGTAGGATAAATGATTCTATGTGTATCCAGGAAAAAATATCTAAATTCCTTTTGTACACGTCATTCCTTTAAGATTGATGGGAACTTTGTGTGCATAAAGAGTACGAGTGGATCCTTAAAGCGTGCTGAGGAGGAGGCTCTGTAGTCATTTAAATTTCAAACACAGCTTCATCTTGGCCATTAGTCAAGATCAGGCATTTTGGGAAGCTTCCAGTTTCACAAAGTAACCTCTGTGAAAAACCTTTAAAGCTACTCTGTCTTAGAAAAGATCCAAACAAGTGATGCTTTTATCCATAAATCATCAGAGAAAGTGAGGAATGGTAGGCTTAACTTAGTTTTCAGCAATAGCTTCTGATCTGAAAAATTATGGTGGGGGGAATTCTGAAAAACATCTATTCTGTCTCAGGATGTGACCCTTTGAAACAACTATTTCAGCATGTGAATAATAATAATAATAATAAAAAATAAAAACATAAAAATTAACTATTATAAATGATTGAAAATGGCTTCTGTTTGTGCCTTACAATTCTCTTTAAATTGTTCTTAAATTCTAGTATGTTTGAACAGTTTCCGGTCCAAACAAAAATGGGTATTAAGGTAATAATATGCAACATGCTTGCTAGTTTTGTGAATTTCCATGTATTAGTGTCCTGTGTCTTGTACCTGTGTACTTTTCCTAGAGGTCTTCACACAGGACTGGTCTTTTTCTCCCTCTTTGTGGATACTATGAAGAAATTTGAAAAGCTTTGACATTGCTCCTCATTGTGGTCATGCTGTTTTGCTGGTGTTTTTCAGTGTTGCAGAGAAGGACTTGCTGCAGTGTACTTTTTCCAAGAGTCCTGTAGAATTGCCTTTCTCTTGCCTGTGGGCCTGACTACAAATCGGTCGGTCATCTGAGAATCTCAATTAATCTGTCTTCATTAAAAATAATAATCAAGAATTTTAATTATGGTATTATTCAAGATGGTAGTGCAGGGGAAATGCTTCTGGGTATATAAGCAAAGCCTGAAAATGTAAAGGTCTGCCTGAACGTACTTAAGAGTGAACACATCATGTCTGATGTACAACTCCTTATGTCCTGTGGCTCATCATCATCCAAAGACCTCATTAAGGAAGAGATAAGGGTGGATGGAGCAGTATGCCATCTGCCATATTAACCTACATAGCTCTCTGTCCCTATCTGGCAAGCTCTTGCCCAGTAGTTAGGAAGAAGTGACTTACAGGTCATGCGAATTGTCTTGGGGTGTTATATATTGTGTGGTGGTGATTGGTGTAAACCAGAAATACCTACCCTGCAGATGCTCTCTTCTCTTTTCCGGAAGCAATGTCCTGAGTATTATTAAGCATTATATAAGCTCTAAAACCACATGAGAATTTAGTTCATAAAGGAGCAGGTATCTGAACACTTTACTAATCCAGAAAGTGCATTAAAATGCTTATGAATTAATCCTGCTGAGAACTCAATTTTCATTTAGTGTCTTCTATTAAAAATATTTTTCACACTGGGTGGCTGCGGAAGCCATAGGCATATCTCAGTTGAATGATGTAAGTTTATGATTTTTTTTTCCAAAATCTAGTACATTTAGAGAAATTAACTTTTAATACTGAGTAATATGGGAAATAAAAGGGTTAAAGTACAACCTCAAAATTCTTACACATTTAAACATATGTCACAATGCATATTTTGGAAAGATTTAAAGAACATAAAACTATCCATTCCCTGCTGCGAAAATCATTCCCTGAACTTTATTGCAGAGAAGTTCTTTGTAACATCTCTCTTGTCTTCTCAGTGCCATCTGGAGAAGCAAGGGTGAGATAAATGGATGTATAAATTGAACCTATATCTTCTGCTGGTATCATATACAAGGAGACAACAGATGATAAGCTGTGCAACAGACAATGATATATAAGGAACCCTTTCATCTGGCAGTTCTAAGACTGGCATTAGAGTGAAAGTCCAAAGCAGAGACAACTTCCTTTCAGCCTTGCATGGGTGATGGTTCTCTTTCAGTGGGTGAAACCTGAAAGTGTTTCTCTCCAAGTCCTTTCCAAACAGATAAAACATGAGCACGCATAGACAAATTGTGCAAGTGGCAAAAGTTGTAAACACAATGAGATTAAATTTCATCCCATTCACCTGTCCTTCTTAATCAAGGCAAGAGAAAAGTCTTGAAGTTCTAGTCCAAACAGCTCGACCATGTAGGTGTGCCTAGCAGTATACTGGATTACCACAGACGCGTGGACCTACAATTATGTTGCTGCTGTTCCCAAAATAATACTCTTAAACTTGCTGGTTGAACAGCATACAAATCTGGTTTGAATGTGACTAGAAGATTGTTTTACTATGTATTGTAGAGGTACAGTGTAGCTTTTCAACCTGATAAGCATTTTCTTTCCTTTTCTTTCTTTCTTTTTTTTTTTTTTCCCTTAATAAGTATCACAAACATCATTCTGTGTGTATTAGAAAGCAACTGGATGATGTAAACCTCATTTGTAATATTCTCTGCACATGTATTGAACACACTCGTACGCCTTTGCTGAAAAATATTATCCAATGAGCTGTGTGGGACATGGCAGCAATATTTTCTTTATGTAATACAAAGACTGAGTGTAATATAGAAGGTTGCTGTAAAACTGACACAAGGATGTCAAAATATTATTTTAGTGGTTTTTGTTTGTTTGCTTTTTTTCTAAATATTGAGCGTTCTATAAATGATAAGGAACAGATAAAGTCAGGAGCAAGTTAAATGTATTGTTTAGAAGAAGTGTTGACAGCTAATAATGAAACAGCTGGAGGCAGATTTCAGTTACTGCTCAGTACTTTGTATCCTTTACTGATCTCGACTGGAAAAAAAAAAAAGGCCATGGGGAAATAAAAACAAAGCAAAACAAACAAACAAACAAATAAATAAGAAAACACACCAGAAACTCAAGCACTGTATCTCCAGATAAAGTTAAAAAATTAGCCAGCTGACTTCTTACAGCATCAAATTTAGTGATTTTGTTATTTCGTTACACAGTTTAGTACAGATACCCAACTATATGAGAACCTTAAATACAACCTTAATACTTTCAAAAGCCACAATTCTAGTGTCTAATTTTTGAATTGTTCGTGCATTTTTAGGTTTATGGGGAGAAATACCTGTCACAAAGAAAAACTGACTGCAGAAGTCACATTGTCCTTCTCTATCCATTCAGCAGTGAATTTAAACACCATCTAATATCTTACTGGTAGTTCCACATCACATTGGATTTAGAAAGTTTAGGACACATCCATGGGAGTAAGAGTCAAGCAGACTCAAAACTTCAAAGCACAGTTTCTCTGAAAGCATTACATTTCAAATGGTTCTTAGTCAAGCAATATATAAAGAAATCTTTTTCCTGCATGTCTACTTTCATGTCATTTCTAAATCTGTGTGATTTTCAGGTTCACTCAGTCCCAGCAATCATGAATATGCAAGATTACACTCCAGTTTTAACATCCACTGAAATCAACAACCTGATAAGTCATACAGTATCAAAATGCATTTGAATAAAATTTTGGCTATAGCTATAGGGGTATCTTCTTGCCCATGCTTGTATTCTGTACATGAACTATATTGATATTATTGCTGACAAATGAATGGTTAATTTTTTAAGTGTCTTTGATGAGAGTGATTCCTGTTTTCCAAGTAATCCATTCCAATTCCTTGTCTCTTATCTGAATCTCTCTTGTTGAAATTTTAAGACTATTACTTATTTTATTGTATTTTTTATCCATACTTGCAGTGGAGAATAGATTATTTCTGATGAGTGCTTACAAGAGGAGGACAGATGGTATCTTTGTGTCTTCTTGTTTTGCATGTTATGTTCCTTTCAGAAAAGGGATTAACTCAGATACATATCTGGAAACTGAAGAGACCTACTTCCCAGGGAGCAGCTGAGGCTGGCATGCTCCTGGAAGATGCAGGCGGTAGGAAGCAGAAGAAGCAAGTGAGAAAGTCACTTGAAATCTGTAGGAGTCTGTGGGTGGAGGAGAACCTGAGCTGCTGAAAAGAACTGGGAGCAGACAGGAAACATTCAGAGGTGTGGAGAGAGAGGACAGGGGATTAGGCAAGATTTGTTGTGACTTTCTGAGTAGGCAGGAAGCAAGGATGCAGCAGGTTGAAAGAGACAGTGCTGCATATAAATCCTCTACATTACTATTCTGTCTGTATTTGAAAAGACAGGAATAAGAGCTAATAGTTGATTAATCCCTGGCTTTTGTGAATTTAAGAACATTCTTCAGGATTTCACTGGAGCGAAAAAAGCCTGACTGGCTTAGGATCCTGCCCGAGGATCTTCTCTAATTTCTGACACATTTGTGGTGTACTATGGTTTTACAATAAATGCACACATTTCCAACATGTAAAACTGCAACATGTTCCAGCTGAGGTGTTATCAATGTGCATAAAGTAGGAAGAGATACAATTATACAAATGATCATACAAATGTTAACAGTACGATCACTAATCTAAAAATCCATTCATAAATTTTTTTGTGATGTTTGATTTTATTGCAGATGTAACATGTCAGCACATTGGCAGATAGTCATTTCCCAGAAACTCTAAATTCTTTCTTGGAGAGTTATCAGGTCCAAGATGTTTTGTATCCTGTAACAGTACAGCGGGTTATACCTGTTGCACTCATACGCAGCCAACTGACATTAATATCAGATAATACAATCTGCCTTTAACTCTGACCATCCTATATGATATTGACAGATTTTTGTGTCTTCATTGTATATTTTCTTTGACTGATGTAAATCAGACTGTGTTTGATTCTATTTGATACTCAGCTGCTTCATTTTGTTACTCTGTCACATAAATGTAAGGATTCCACTGGCTTTGTAAAGTAGCTCTTCATAATGCATATGCCTCTCATTTAGCTTTCAGTTCCACAATAGCTAAATCATATACACATTAATTCCCATTTTTCAAACTTTTACAGGTAATGTAGCACTGTAAACTCCAGATGTTGCCTGTGTAAAACTGTTTTCTCCTTGCTTCATAACTTACGGGTGACAGCTATTAATGCTCTCCTATTAAAAGATCTGTTACCTTGTCAGACAAGAAAACATTGTTTTGGTAGTATTTTTCTTTGGAAACCTACATTGACTCTCATTCCTCACTGTGTTTCCTTCACACTGTTTACAGGGAACTTGCTTTTTTAGAAATTGTTATGAAAGACTTTTTTTTTGTTTGTTTTTAATTCTGAGTAATTAAGTCAAACTAACTTTTGTACACTTCTCCAGCTTCTTTTCTTTTGAGTATAGATTCTTTCAAATTCTTTGGTAGTGTATCTATTTTCCAAGACTTCTAAAAGATAACCACTAAGAGTTCTTTGATAGCATCAGCCATTATTCCAGGATGAAGTTCATCACAAAACATTGATTTAGCTTATCTAAGTAATCTGCAACTCATGTCTTTCCTACTCTATGATGAGAACTTTGCCCTTTGCTGCTAGTATTAACTATGCTAGGCACTTAATGGATGTTTTTACTGCAGATAGATGCAAAAAAAAAAAGGTCATTAAAAGCCACAGCCTTCTTTGTGTTATCTGTGCATAGATTTCCTTCTTGATTAAGAGCAGAACAAAGCTTTCTCTGGTCCTTCTCTTATACTTAAAAAGTGCTTTCTTGTCATTCTTATGCCTCTTTGCTAATTGTGTCTCATTTGTGTCTTGACCTTTCAATTTTTTTCTTCCATTCGTAGGCTTTATTTTTGTCATCATTTATCAGTAATACTTTTCAGTTTCTGAACATTTCCTTCTTTTATTTAGGGCCATTGGAGAACTCATAGTTAATTCAAGCTGATTTCTTAGCAGCATTTCTACATTTTTTTTCTGATTTCATACTTTAATGCTCAGTATTATTTCTTTGAAGAACTGACAGTTTTTCCCAAATTTACTTTCTTTGCTTAGTCTTGCCTGCTAAAAGAACTGCTCAGTGCTGAATTTCCAAGTTTACTAAAGTAACCATTTTTGACCTAATAACATTTACATTAAGTTTTATTTCTTTACAGTGAAAATACTAGAAATATTTTTTCTTAAGTATCATTTATCAGTGCAAACTTGATATTTTTAGACTGCTTTTCTTTTTTTTTTGAATTATTTTTTATTGTCTTTATTTGATTTTCATTCTATGAATTCAGAAGGCATTATGGAAACTTCCATTTGCTTTGTTTTGTTTTATGTTTTTTGTTTGTTTGTTTTGTTTGCTTGATTTAACAGAGAATGTCACCAGCAAGGAAAATCCATACTTTTTTCCAAGTTCTTCTTCAGGAGGTATGTGAACAAATATTCTGGCATATGGAGATCTGCTTTGATATCAGTTTTGAGGACAGAATTATGTTATTATCAACAAATGTATGCCTTTATTTTTTATTTAACTTGAGTTACATGTGCTCTATAAAATTCTAAGTTAATTTGCAGACATGGATATCTGAGATCATAATTATTCAACTGTATTTTTATCTTGGCTATAAGGCTGATTTATGTTTGTAGCAGAAATAAATTGTACATAAATATCAACATTTGTGTACCCATTTATTGAGTTTGTGATGTATGTTTCTGTATATCAAGCCTTGCTTTTCAAAGAGGCTATATTTAGCTCAGAAAGGAATTAAAAATCAGGAAATGCAAGACTTTTTCATCACACTATAATAAGAGGAAGCAATCATGATAGTAGGTATGACTTTAAGACCATTCTCGCTCAAATGGAAAGGTAATTTCTTTTCCCTTGATGTTTGAATACCTTGTATGTTCAGAGATCCCTAAAATGAAAAAATTATCTGTACGTTGTATACCAAAGATCAGACTTTGTTTCATGTCAGGTGCTCACTTTACTGTGATACCTGATGGATGCAACAGACAGAACTGCTTCACAGTGAATCTGTTGAAAACTTTCCTTCATAGATACCCCACAAAAGAAGGCATGAAATACATTATCTACATCAAAAAGTTCAGGTTATGTTAAAAAATGCAAAATACCATGCTTAATATTTTAAATAAACAAGTCAAAATAGTCTTTTACTCCAGTCTATGCTTGATATTGCCTGTTTGAGTTGTAAGACAGTTTGTCCAAATACTCCTGGTCCCTGTCAACATTTCTGTCAATCTCCTCCAAGAGTTGACTGCAGCTGTTTACTGCTCCCTACCATAATCTTTACTTGTGTTATAGGCTTCCAGCTTTGACTCTCTCACTCCTTATATTGCACAGCTTGAGCCTTCTCTCTGACACTCAGCTTTTTACCAGGAAAACAATCTCTCTTCTTAGGGTCAGTGTAAACCATTCACTTTTCTAACAGAATATACCAGGCAAATTGTGATCAAGCCAATCAAATAATTCATAACGTTATTTAAATGAGTGGTGTCCCCCCAGGGGTCTGTATTGGGGCTGATCCTGTCTAATATCTTGATTGCTGATCTGGACAAGGGGATTGAGTGCCTTGTCAGTAAGTCTGCAGATTAAACAAAGGTGATCTGCCTGAGGATAGGAAGGTTCAAATGAGGGATCTCAATAGGTTAGATTGATGAGCTGAGTTCAGTTCTGAGGATCAGCAAGACCAAGTGCTGGGTTCTGCACTTCAGCCACAACTCCAGTGCTACAGGGTTGAGGCAGAGTGTTTGGAAGGCTGCATGAAAGAGTTTGGAGGTGTTGGTCTACAGCTGGCTGAACATGTGCCAGGAGTGTACCCATGTAGTCAAGAAGGCCAATGGAATTCTGACTTGTATCAGAAATAGTGTAGTCAGCAGGACAAGAGGGAGGTGATTGTCCCTCTGTACTTAGCACTGGTGAGGCCGCACCTGGAGTACTGTGTTCAGTTTTGAGCCCCTTGCTACAAGACATCAAAGCCCTGGAACATGTCCAGAGAAGGGCAATGAAGTTTGTGAAGTGCCTGGAGCATGAGTTTTATAAGGAGTGGCTGAGGGAACTGGGGTTGTTTAACCTAGAGAAGAGGAGGCTCAGGGGAGACTCAATTGCTCTCTGAAATTGTCTGAATGGAGGTTGTGGCGAGATGGGGTTAAGTCACTTCTCTCAGGTAACTAGAGATAGGACAAGAGGGAATGGCCTAAAGTTGCACCAGGGAAGGTTCAGGCTGGAAATTAGGAAAAATTTCTTCTCAGAAATAATGGTGAGGCATTGGAACAGGCTGCCCAAGAAGTTGGTTTTGTCAGTGTCTCTGGAGGTTTTAAAGAAAAGAATAGATGTAGCACTGAGGGGCATGGTGGTGATGGGCTGCCGGTTGGACTAGATGACCATAAAGGTCTTTTCCACCCTTAATGATTTCAGTATTCTATGAAACACTTTCCAACTCATTTAGAAATTATAAAGGCCTTATCAATACCAAATTTCCTGATTTTTGCCTGACTTTTTTTATGAAGTTGAAATGTCTATGGGATATTACTTGTAAGAGGAGAAAAAAAATGGAACGAAAACATTCTTTTTAGTGGACTACTCCTAATATAATGCATACAGAGAAATGAGGATCACTTATGAAATACTGGGAAACATTAAGAAGTGAAAGATTTGTATTTGTTACATATGCTTACCACCTGTATCTGAAAACAGATGACTTGGTACATGAACAGAAAGAGGATGTTCAGTAGCACAAGAACTAAGTTTGTGTTTTAAGTTCTGAGTCAATCAAGGAAATATTTGAAGGGAAAGAAATTGGTGAATTTAAGAATGGAACTAGGACTGTGTAGTTAAGTGTTTCAGTGTAACGCTTGTAGTACAGCTTTCCAAAGTTCAAAGTTGAAAATTATTGACAGATTTAAGTGGTTTAAGTTTTTTCATTGTTGTTTGTGAAGACTTCTGTGTGCAAAAAGGGATTATAGGAGGCTGAGAACACTTAGATACTGTCATTTCACTAAGTCATGGAAATTCTAGGTGAAACGCAAATGAAGGTACAATGTGACCTTACTCTGTAGACCCCAGAAAGCATCCCTATGAGTGCTGGGCAGCTATCACCATGGTTTCATCTAGGAAATAGAACAAAGAGAAGTGGGAGCATTTTGTGTTCAAAACTTTTATAAATGCAATGGTGGCATAGGAACTAATTGTTTACCTTTATCCAGGAAATGAAGGACAAATGAAAGGACAGTATGATGCTCACAACAGGGCCTTCAGTTGAGGAAGTAAAGAAGCCTTTCAACATGACTATATATATATATATATATTTCGATAGCATTGATTATAGTAAAAATTGAGAAGTATTGTTGGAGAACTAGACCAAATCCCTCCTGAGGCTCACTTAATATGAGGATCCTCACTTTCTACTGCTTTTTTTCTACCAGTCTGATCCCTTTGTATGAAATTACTTGCTAATGCAGGTGTAGTCCTAAAGAGACAATATCTGAGAAGGAGTGAAGTGGCTGAAAGGGTACAGGTGGTACTAGATTGGAAGCACTAGCTTCAGACTCCTCAGTTGCACTCAGGAAACCTCATTTATGCATTCTTAATTGCTTCTAAACTTAGTTTGGTATTTCTTACACTGGTATTTCACTGTTCTGAAAGTGCAAGTACTTGGTTGAGATGTTCCCATTCATAGGGATGCTGCAGATGATTGGAGGAAGCTCTTCCTCTCCGTTTCTGCAGCCTCAGGGGCAACATGAAGTGGCATATCTGAATCACTTTAGATTTTGTGCCAGTCAGAATCAATTAACACTTCTTCCACCTCATGACAGATCACAATTGCACAGCAAGTGTTGCAAACCTTGATTTTCAGGACAGGTAATAACTAATTGGCTAAAATATACGTGTTCTGACTTCAAAAATGAAAGCAATACTAAATATGTCCATACTAATTAGAAAAATATTTTAAGAGAATCTTTTGAGTTATCTAGGAGAATGCTCTCATTTGTAAGTACTTTTCCTTCAGTAGGTTTATTCAGTAGGTTTCTGTATTATTTTATGTTTAATTAACATAAGATAACTGACAGCTGAATAATAAAACTGCTTATGTATAGCAACACCAGAATAAAGAAATAACATTTCTAAATTAAAAATTAAAAATTAAAACTGATGATAGTGTTGAAAAAAATATTATTTCAAATATATGAGAACTACCATGTATCACTGTCAAAATGGAAGTGAATGTTACAATATGCTCCCATTGATTCATAGACAATTTGCAAACTTAGTTTTAAACTGAAAAAAGGAAAATATCCACTGAAAAGTCTTCCTCACTTTATTTCTAACAATTTGTTGAAGAATGGTTCCAGTGAATGTGGATAGGATGATTATTTTCTTTATATAAATATTTTAATTTAATGCTAAAAAATTCATAGGCCTGTGAAAAATAAACAAAACCACAGGCACTATAAACAAAGTAATATTCTTATCTGATTGCACTGGCATACTTCAGTATATTAAACATTGCACTGACATACTTCAGTATATTAAACATTGAGGCTTTGAGTTGTGATGCTCTGTTGTGGTCAATAAACAATTATAATATATTGCTTCCTTTCATTGTTAGTTTTGCCCTGCAGATGTGTAATATTTAGTAAGGTGCAGTGAGTAATGTTGTTTTGTATTCTTTTGTAATGTATAGATTTTATGAGTTTTAATTTTCTAGTTTTGTGGATCATTTCTAAGTGCTGTAAATTTTCAGTTAAGACATTTTGCCCTGAAAAATGTAGATTTTATTTCAGTTCTCTGAGTTTGAAATTCTAAGGGTGTTTTAAGTTGTAAAATATGCATATGCATAGTAATGAAAGCAGCTTTGCATTAAAAAGTCATGCAAAAATAAAATACATTTATTTTTAAATAAAAATACCTAGTACATAATAAACAACCTTATCTAATAGCTATATAATAAATTTCGCATTATGCTCAGTAAACAGTTTATGATCACTTTCAGTTTGTTTGCCAAATAAGTTTTACCTTGTTCCTCACAAATCATTTCTGAAAAAGAAGATGATTCAGTCAAAAAAAAAAAAAAGAAAAATACTAAATTGAGCTATAAAAACAGTATTTATACTTGCCAAGACCAACAGTGGTCTTCCAGAAAAACTTAAGTGCAGTTCAACTAGGAACAATATGTGTTGTAACTTTCACTAGATTTTTTTTTTTTTTGCTGTTTTGAATGTTCTTGTTGTTATTTGCTTTTTTCTTGCCTTTTTTTTTTTTTTTAAGGGGAATTGTTGAGATGAGTCTAACAGTTCTTGCAAATTGGGACAGACTTTGCTTTACTCTTGAATATAAAACATTCATTAATAAATGGAAATAACTATGAAAAAGACACTTAGCAGCTTTTAAAGATTTTTCAGTCAAAATAAAAATGTTTCTGCTCAAAAATATATGCAGGATTACAAATACTTTTCTACTTGAAGGATTCATCTTAGGAACCTCTTATTCTCTAGCAGCTGGGCTCATGGAATTAAATTTCCAGTGATAAACTGCTGTTGTTTGATTTGTTTTCTTGCTGAGTGTACTATAAGTCCTACTGTCCCCACACAAATGGGAAAATACAGATGACACAGACACAGTGTGAAAAAAAAATAAGGGTAAAGCAACTGCATAATATATCTAATGTTTTATTACATTTTTTCCTTCATTTTTCTTCATGTTTCTGATAAAATAGACACTTTCCATGAGGCAAACTTACTGTGAATTAAGTTGGAGAGGGTGTGAAGAGCAACAACTGTTAAAAGTCTTGTTTTTTCACCAAAAACAGTTGATAACACCTTAGAAATGTCTCAGTCTTTTCATTGGAAAGCAATTTTTTGGCATGGAAATAAGGTAAAATCAGTATGAAATGTTACTTCTAGAAGAACTGACATTTGGTGTGATGAGTTGTGAGCAATTCAGGTTGAGGCAATTCTGTTTTCCTTCATATTCTCAGTTCTGTAGTCTGTTAAATGTATCTGTATTGAAAATAATGTTCCCCAAAGTCTGCTTGTTTCCAAAATTTTATGTTCTTGGTGTCTTGTGAACTATTGAGCTATCACAAAATATTGATATATTTTAGTATGAGCTGTGTATTTAGACCTTACAGATAAACTGGGATTATTAGGAAGAAAATTGCCATTTCATTTTCCTGATAGGACTTATTTTAGGCACCAGGAACTTCAGGTTTTCATGGCAAATGAGATATCTGGGGTATTTTCAATAGAGGAATAATGGGTAACATTCAATTTGAATTTCACAGTACCATAGAATGGCTTAGGTTAGAAGGGATTGATTAAAGATCATCTAGATCCAACCCCTGCCATGGGCTGGTTGCCACTCATCAGATCACTTCACCTAGGGCCCCATCCAGCCTGGCCACGAATGGCCAATTTCTCAGGACAACCTGTGAAAAGAACACAAAAACATTTTGTCACTCTTAACACGAACTGAGATAGAATTGTTTATTAATTATTTAAACCTCCCATAAATCTGACAAAATAAAAGGAAACTGACAATTCAGAAAAAAATAAAGATGAAGTTATCAATAACAATACAAATATAATTTACTAAAACATTATTTCAATTTTAGATATCTAATTTTGCTTATTTCGATTTTCCTAC
This sequence comes from Numida meleagris, assembly GCF_002078875.1. Classification (NCBI taxonomy): domain Eukaryota; kingdom Metazoa; phylum Chordata; class Aves; order Galliformes; family Numididae; genus Numida; species Numida meleagris. The sequence continues at coordinate 69,810,543 of NC_034410.1, read as the reverse complement.
TTACCACTATGAAACTCTAAAGGAAATACAGATTAAATAGAATGAAGAAATAAGAAGGTGAATTTTATACAATTTCCTTCCTAAAAATACCAATATTATCATTAATATTATGATTAGTGGATATATTAGCTTGAGGGTCCCACAATTTGATATTTGAAGTACCAAATGGGAGGAAGAGGTGATAAACAATACAAATTGTAATGAAAAATATCATAATACTCTCCTTAATCTATGAATTCTGAATGATTCAAAAATGAAGTTGAACTTTACATTTTAGGTACTCTAGAAAATCATACATATTTAAAATCTTAATTAGCACAAATTTTTATACTATTGTGTTCTAGATAAATTATTTACGTTAATGTTTTTTTTTTCCCCAAATAGTCAAGAAGTTCTGTGCATGTCATATATGAACAAATATGACTAATATATATAGGGTTTTTTTGTTGTTGTTTGTTTGTTTGTTTGTTTTTGACTCAGGATATTGTTAATTTTCTGTCTATGAAATCTTTATGGCAAATTAGCAGGAAGAAGGAAATCTGTGTTCAACTGCAAATATTCATGTGGAGAGATATATGATTATGAATTTGAGTCATTGCATTTAAAAATTCTGAAATTCTGAACTTTAAATTTTACAGCTACTGAAGACATGTAGGTTTTCCTTTGGTTTCTGTCACTAACAACCAAACATACTTACAAATATTATTTAAAGATAACCATTGTGTTCCTTCAAATAAAGAGCTTGAAAGCTGTAATCTGTAACACATCACAAGAAGAATTAATAAAGTAATATAGCACAGAATGTAGATTTTGTCTGCCCATAAGTAAAATATATTTTCCAAGTGTATTTAGAACATCGCCATAGTATTACTGTTTTCATACATGTCTTCTCCTGTAAAATTTATTGGCAACGTTATAAAAAAACTGTGTGTGTTTCATCTTGCTTAGACTGACTTTCTCATCCATTTCTAGTAACTTACAGGTACAGTAAGTTAAAATATATTGCTACACGAAAAGGTCAACACTGCTATCTGACATAACACTGTCTTCTTGTTTTTTGAGATTTTTTTTCATCCTATTCAGTCTGTGCTCTAGTTTGTTGAGCACACAGCACATATGCATTGTAGATTTAGTCTTATGTCACTCAGGTATATCTGACAGTTGCAAAGTACCACAAACAAACTAAGCACTTTGTAAGTTCTGTTTTTAAGATACATATTTTTAAGTGAGACATTTAAGTGTGTACATTTGTCTGGGACAGATATATTCTTTTTTTTTTAATTTCCTATTTCTGCTTCATAATTTCTATTTTCCTAAATATGGGTATTACAGCTTACTATTTGAGCAACTAGTCCATGGCTGTTTCTCCATACTTCTAATTGTATAATGAAATATCACATAGTATCTGTATTTTCTCTCTGCAGTGATGACTGAGGTTGAGAAGGCATTAATCAGCTGCTAGCTTCAAAATCTTGTAACTTCGAAGGCATTATCCTTGGTTTAGTATTTTATGCATTATCTCCTTGGCAAGGTTGTTCAGAAATCTGATAAGTTAGCATACCTTCTTTGCTTTGATTTTCATTAGCTTACACTCTTTAAAGCCTTTGCTCCTTTTAACTCATACACACTAGAAAATAAAAGATAATAAACTTGCAAGAATTTTAGCCTCTCTTAGATAAGGTATCTCTCCCACATATAGGAATATTAGGCATAGAGGAGAGTGAGCATTTGTAATGTACTTTACTGGACGAAAGATTATTACTGAATGAGAAAACAGATAAAGAATTCAAAGAACTGCAGGAAAGGGGAAATAAATCACTAATTACCTATGCAGAAATGTAAAAAATAAAACAAAACAAAACAAATCAAAAGCCGGAAAAAAATCGCCTTTGGATTTGGGAATTATAAAGACTAAGAAAAAACAAGCTGACAAAACAGCTATTTTAAATATAGCTCTGATTGAATAGATGGATGATCAGTTAGGTGTAATTATATTGAATCAATGTAATTTCTAAAGATATGAGGAAGGGAAGAAATGTGAAAGCAAGAAAATTGTTGATAGACTTGCTTCCCCACGTGAGTTAAATCATAAAACTCCCACTGCCTTGCTTTCATGCTCACCTTCATTGTCTTTAATGTATAAATTTTGGCAAAACTACTGTGAGGTAGACATGAGGTAACAGTGACATCTCCATTTTAAATTTGAGGCCGTAAGTCTGATAAAAGTAAGTAACTTGAGCTTTCTGAATTTTGCTGGAAACTAAGAAACTCCTTCAAAATGTTTGTCTCATTCCATAAGCATTTAACTTCCTGAACTTTTACCAGAAAAGCTTCCTGAATACCTAAGTGTCATTCTTCACCATTCAGAAATGGAAAGTCTTGCCAGTGTGAATTAGCGTATTTTCTTTTTTGTTAAACAGGCAGGCACAATCAGCATCAGAAGAATGTCAGGCAAAGAGAGGAGCTTATAGCCAGATGTTAACCAAGAGAATGCTCAGTGAGAGAGAAGATTGAGTTACTAAGTTATTGAAACTTAAAAGGTTGAGAGGTGAGATGAGCTTAACTGATTCCTGTATACAGAAAAGTGTTTTTAAAAGTTTTTTTTGTTTGTTTGTTTGTTTGTTTGTTTTTCCCTAGCCTTTAAAGAAAGGTCTAGTCTTTGAAAGAGGGACCAGATTTTTGAATACAAATCTCAAGTGGAGTTAGAGAGGTGATTCTGGAGACATTTTTTCATTACATGCTGGTTCTCATTTTAATGGAACTGTATTCTAGAATTGTTGAATATCTTTGAATTATCTAATTCTTTCCAGGCACTAGACTGAGCGCTTTGGATTGAAAACCTTACAGTTAATGAGTTAGTTAGTGATACATCTGTAATTTCAGCACAAGTATGCGTTCTGGCTCTAATTCTGTATCTCCTTCGTAGAGAAAAAAAAAAAAATAGGCAATCTAATTTCAAGGCAAAATGTTCAATCCTAATCCAATTCTTCAATGTGCTTTTGAGTTTCTAGAAATGGATTTTATCAAGCTCGTATTTTATTTGTACAAAAAGAAATGACATTAGGAACTGGTCCAAGAAAACATGACTTACAGATATATATCTTCCTCTTTAGTATGAACTTGACTTTAAATGCTGTTTTTTCCCAAAGCCATTTATACACACAATTTATATTTTGTGAAATTTTAGCTAGAAATCAGACCTTTGTTCCAAAGGTGCTCCTAACAGATGCAGCTGATTCTGTCTTAACTTAGCTGGACTCCAGCTGACTCCTTCTGTCATTTCTAATGTTTCACTGAAATCCCTTGCAAGATGAAGGAAACAGCCAAATGACAGCAATATCTGTGGCAGTCAGTAGTCAGAAAACAGATGTCAGGTGAAACCTCTTCACTGTGTTCTCAGAAACTTCTAGCTGTGAAATGCATCTTCTGACAAGGCTCTTCCAATTCATGGTTACAGAACCTGTTCAAGGTTAAAAGGTACACATTTATAAGCCACAGTTTGTTCTTGGCTTTGGCTCTGTACATGAGGCAAATACCAGATGCTACAGCCTTATGATGCTGCATATCTAGCATGGCAAGATAAGCAAGAGTGAAAGGTGATTCAGATGGCTCCATCCAGAAGGGAAGCATCCGTTTCTCAGATCAGTGTTCAATATCATGTTTGTTTTTTTTTGTTTTTTTTTTGACAGTGAATAAACACTTTCCTACATGCAAAAGAATGTTTGTTTTTTTTAGAAACAGCTTTCATAAAACTCTTCTAACACCAGAAACTACTGCAACCAAAGGAAGATTGATCTAGATCTTATATCTCACTATCCATCATTACTATCATAGGCAATATCCCCACAGAACTGGTGTTTTAGATTGTCCCTTCCTCAAGAGACAAACTGTTGAAGAAACTTCAGATTTCACTAGTCTATTACACTGTCTGTTACAGTGTATTTGTTGGACAAATGCTTCAATAAACTTTGTACATATGTCAAAAGCTGTTTTCGAGCTTGAGAAGATACTGATATTTGATTCTGTCCACTATAATATTAAAGCGGTTTGATAGCTGGTATTGCCTAGCAAACCAGGAAACCAAGAGTTCCCAGTTGTTATTCTCTTTCAACATGTCCTCAAATATTAAGGAGTATCATAGTTTGTTGTTGTTGTTAATGTGGAAAGTCTTTCTTTGGTAATGATACATAAATAAAGAATGTTTAATAATCCCTTACTGTACTGATAAATGCTTTCCTACATATTGCCATCTACAAAGTTTGCCATATGTGGATTTCATATTTCAACACTCAGTAGATTGGGAATGGTGGCCTGTCTGTATCCCACCATATCGTCAACCATAACATCTGACAACACATTTTAATGTCTTGAAGCACTGCAAATATATTTCTTTTTGTTATATGTTCAAATCTATTTTATTACTAATGTCTATTACTTGCATTTTCCTACATTTAGATATTGTATCAAATTAATCATTCACTGAAAGTGGAGGAAGAGATTTGCAGTTTTTAATTCTGTTCCCTTTTATTATTTGTTTAAGCATACTTGGATGTTTTTCTGCTACATTTATTTGTGGTGCTGCATCACTGATTTTTCTTTTATCCAAAGATTTTTTTCCGGGTTGTACAAAGATTTGCAATAAAATGTAAAACCTGGTCTGAATAAAAACTGAAAGGGCATAGAAGCACAAAAAGGAAGGGAAGAAGGGTTAGAAACGTCGAGTGGAGAGAACATAAAGAAGCAGGTCATCAAGATCACAGCAGGGTGACACATAACATTGGAAAACTCATGGGAAAAGAACAGCACAACATCTAGTTGATGAAAGGCAAGAGCAGTACTCAGATGAAAGCTACTCTAAGATAATGTTGGAAAGGAAAATTGTATGCATGGAACACAGGCCCCCTTTGTCTTTTAGAAGGAAAAAAAAGAAAATTCAGATTACTCTGAAAGATAGGATAGGTGGGAAGGTGGTAGGAAAACCATGGTCAGCATCTCATGGTATACTGAAATGCACCAGAATATCTAACTTAAGAAGAAACTGCTAAATACAAGTTGGACTAGGGCGTCTGCCATCTGTACCATTGCAGGAAATCTCAGTGATAACTTCTGGAGATGGATGTCTTGGTTCTTGTGAGCCTGGACAGATGAGTGTGAGGGGAATCAGTTTTTTTCTTGAAACTCAGTTTTGTTCTCCTATAGGGTCATTTTCCTCAACTTACTAGTGGCAAAAATGAGGTGGCAAGAAGTGTGTAATAGAGCTTGATGAATATTTTCAGGAGGAAAAGCCCATTCAAATTCTTTCAGTTTCCTAGATGTAATTAAGAACAGCAGTGGGGCTGACAAGCTGAGAGCTTCTCCCAGCTGGAAGACCAGAATGTACAATACAGACAGAGAAAATTAATTTTGATGTTCTCTATGTTCATCTTAATAGTATTTCTACTTAATAGTACTTTAGTTAATAGCAAAGACAGGAACCTTGAAATATGGCAAAAGAACTATACATTGCATTGTAGTCTCTTTGCTTCCACTTTAAATTGAATTTATTTTTTTTAAATATTGCTGAGATACTATTCTAAAAAGAGGACTAATTTAGCTTAGCAACTTCTGACTCCTTTTAGAGGTTAACCTCCTGAAAAGAAAGCAGATTGACTGTCCTTTTTGAATTGTCATCCCATGAAAAACTGTGCGTAGGAGTTGGCAATCTATTGAGAAAAACCTATTGCTGATATCCTCAGGACTTCAGTGTCTAGTTGTCAGCTTTGCACTTTTCCTACAGTTACCATTTTATCCACAATAACTATGCTTCTTTTTTCTTTCTGGCCTCTTCTATTTTATCTGCTGCAAATTTCTTTCTTCACTTTAATCTTTCATCTTCAAAACTTCATGCTTTCTTTCTCTGATTCTCAGTAATATTTTGCCTCTACCACATCATGTAGTCATTTATTCCGTACTATAAATAACCTTTCAATTTCATCGTGGCAGGCCTGTTGAGATGCATCCCTTTCAATTACACATTTCTTACAGAGAGATAGCTGTCCCTCTCAGGCAAAATGTACAAAAGATTCTAATACAAATACAATGTGATACACATTTTAATTTATCTTTGAGCTCGACAGGGGCCTTTATCCCACACCCCTTCTATAAAAAAGGCAATAGTACCAAACAGTTTAGTCAGTTATAAAAGATGATAGCCTGGCTTGCATGCTTATCTCAGGTTAGGCAACTAAATGCTCATAAGCAGAAAAAGAGTAGGATGGGCACAGCTAGAGAGTGTTATTTGGTATTTTATCTGATTTACTGTCAGAGGATATTGATGCTGATTTCTGAAGGCTTGTAAACTCCTGCACATCAGTGAAATTGTACCTTTTTGTCTTGAACTGACTACAGATTAGGGGGTCAGGGAGATCAAATACCTCTTCAAACCATCCTAGAAAGATGGCTAAGTCTGGAGCACAGCTCTGAGTGCAAATATCTGAAGCCATGCAGAGGAGAGGCATAAATGCTGGAGGTAGTAGAATTTCTCAGCAGTGGTGGTACCAAATCACAGGATGCTGGACCAACTGCCCTGGTAGAGAAGAGGTCTGGACCCAAAGTGGTTCCAGAGAGAGGATGTGGCTCCAGTGCAAGTGCCTGTGGTGCCTCTGTATGGATGGAGGAGGCAGAGGGATTGTTCTTGTCTGTACAATTTATGCACTAGACTGGGGGCTGTAGGTGGATGTGAGCAGATGTTGAAGCATGAAGGAAGGTGAAATATTGACAGGATTTTCACTGAGGACCTACAGATCTGAGACAGAACCCTCAAATGCATAGATGAAGATGGCAAAGACTGCTCAACTGAATGGCAAATGGCAAGGCCAGGGCTTGTGACTTTTGGCACTAGCATTACAACTACTCCCTTGAAGATCTGTAACTAAAGAGTGCATTCAGTGTCCAGGTAGCAGAAAATGGGCAGAAAATCATATCTGGGGTGATACGAGAACCACATTAGTTTGAACCTGCTGCACCAACAGGAAGCAGCAGTTGGTAGCAGTGGGCAGCCTTCTTGCAAGGGACAGAAATCTGTGTCTACTGACCTGAATTCCTCTAAGGGCATTTGTTACTTGCCAGGGACTGAGATCTGGGATGCTGCAAAGAGTCTGAGGCTTGTCCAGTACTTGCTACTCCAGCCCACATGAACTCCAAGTGTTCTGTCACTAGGAGATTTTGGGTGTATCATGAGCGCCTGTGCTGCTCTGGGGAAGAATGCTGAAGGTGGGGGGAGCTCTCATGGTGCTTCCTTGATCATGTCAGTTCAGGGAAATGTTTGAGGAGAACCAGATGGATCCTATGAGTCAACCTCTATTTTTAAAGTTGTCAACAAATTTCTGGCTCTCTGGGGATCAAAGATTGCTGGAGATAAACAAAATCCACCAAAGTTGAGCAAGAGTGTCTTTATCAGCAGACTGATCAACTTGGTGAGAAGAGCTTTAAACATAGAATAATGGCAATGGGAGAATTCAACAGCATTAGGTGTGGATGGAGTTATATGTAACAAGAGACACATAAAGAAAAATGTGATGATGAGTCACTCACTTTAAATGTGTGTAACAAAAATGCATGCAGCCTGGGAAACAAGCAGGAGAAGCAAAAGTTCCATGCGCAGTAACAAATCTACACTGTTGCTGACAAAACTGAGATCTGGTAGGGAAGCTTACACAAATGGGGTACTTCAGTAAATGGAAACATGATCATCAGAAAAAGCAGGAAAAATGGGAAAGAATTTTCCCTCTGTGATAAAGAGAAACTTGAATGGATAGACTCTTGTGGGATGGCCTGGCTAAGAGCTTGAAGTTCAGGAACAAAGGAGAGGTCAGTGAGAGTTGACAGCATTATGAAAGTGTATTACAGACAAACAGATTAGGGTGAAGAAGTAGGCAGAGCCTTCTTAAAATGACTTTAGAAGTCTTGGGATTACAAATTGACGCTTCTGGAAGGCTTAACATCCGTAACATCTGCTAGAAGGGAGAAAATAGATATTTCCAGAGGGTGCTGGTGATGTTTTTTGAATATACCAACCTGGATCTGCTATTCACTAGGAAGAAAAACCTATTTGGTCATGCAATCAATGACAGCTTGGTCTGTAGTGACCATGAAACAGAGAAGCTGAGGATATTAAGGAGAATAAGAAAGGAGAGTAGCAGAGTGTATATCCTGAACATCTGACAAGCAGACTACAGCTTGCTCAAATTTTGGATATTGCTGCGTGGGAGATAGATCTGAAGGGTAAAGAAAATGAGGGAAGTTGGCAGATCTTCAAGGACACAAAAATAGTCAATTTTGACAGTCAGAAAGATAAAGGGAAGTAGAGTAGCCTGTGTAAGAAGGGGGCTCATGATGAAGCTCCTGTGCTAAAAGTCTGTATATGCAGAAAGTAGAAACAGAGATAGGCTATGAAAAAGGAATTTAGAAACCTTGCCAGACAACAGAGGAATTGTGTCAGGAAAGCCAAAGCTCCCAAAAAGCTGGCAATTGCAAATGAATTCAAGGGCAACAAGATGAGTGTCTTCTACATTAATAGTGAAAGACTGAAAGAGAAAAATTTGTGTCTGTTGCTGAATGGGAAGGATTATTTAGCAGGCAACAGAAGGAAGATGAGGCTGAAATACTTAATGCTTTCTTTGGCTTGTTCAATTTCTTTGCCTTATTTTACTCTTGTTAAGTACCACGGTTAAATTGTGCCTAATCAGCATAAGTGTTCTGCAACAAAATGCTTAGATTTGTGGAGGAGCGATAACAATGCATATTATTTACCTCAACTTTGGAAAGACTTCCGACAGTGTCTCAGGATGGGCAGATAACTAGCTGGCCCAACATTGGGTAAGTCTATAGCTGGGGTGAGAGGGTAGTAGTTTACAGGTCTGTGAGGAGTGCTGCAGAGGACTAAGTTGTAGACTCATCTGTTTAACCTCTTTATCAGTGAATGGGACAAGGTAATGGAGGACACTCGCCAGATTTGTAAATGATGGTAATTTAAGGGAGTGAGTCAACTTGCTGGAAATCAGAGCTGCTATTCAGAGGGACATAGTCAGGCTGGAGTAATGGACAAATAGAAATCTCAAGAAATGCAACAAGGGCAAATACATTGTACTGCCCCTTGACAGAGAGCATCAAGGCAAACACACAGCCTGGAGCCTTTCTGATTAAGAGCAGCTTTGTGGGCGCCTTGGCTGGCACAAACTGTGTCAGAAGTGTGCTCTGGATTCAGAGAGCCAACAGCACCCAGAAAGTACTTGCAGGGGCACAGCCACAGCATCGAGGGGAGGGACTATCCCCCACATCTCAGCACTCATGAGATTCCGTCCAGATACTCTGTCCATTTTTAGCAGTCTCCAACCCACTCCACCCTAGTACAAAAAAGACACTGAGCAACAAGAGCAAGACCAGTGGAAGGCCAACCTGATCAGCATTTATCCTGTAAGGAGAAGCTCAGGGAATGGGGGTTGTTCAGTTAGAAGAAGATTGCCTCAGGGCAATCTAACAGCAACTTTTCTTTGTCTGAGAAGAAGTAAGCAGGAAGATGAAACCTGGCTGTTTCAGTGGTGCACATGGGAGGACGAGACAACAAACACAGCAGGAGTTTCATTCAGCAAATAAGGAAAATATTTTCACCCTGAAGACTTTTAGGCAGTGGAAATGGCTGTCCGAAGAGGCCATGTAGTTTTCATTCTTGGAAGGTATTTAAGACCCAGCAGGATAAAGCCACAAGCAACCTGTTTTGGTTATTGTTTTGGGTAGGAGACTGGACTCCAGATCTCCCAAGGTCCATTTCAAACAGAAGTATTCTGTGATTCAAGTTATAATACCCAGAGTACTGATGGTGCTGTTCGGTATTTCCTGTCATCTGCTAGTGGATATCAAGAGCAGAGCACTGATTGCTTAAGATTGTTTTTCGTTAGGAATGTGATGAATCCACTTTATTTGAGTGATAAAAGAAATACTGAGGGCATACTCTGACTAATATGTGTATGAGTAACTATAATCCCAGGATTTTAGATTATGCTACAGCCACAAAAAATGGCAGGCAGCTAACAAGGTATAAGTGCTAATGCTGCTGACTTGGTAACCAGAGGAATGATCTTGATAGATGAACAATGATAAATACAAGCACTAAGAATGTATTTGCCTGGCAACTAATGAAATACTTTCAATTATTTTATTAATAAATGAAGAACTTTTAATTGTTCTTTTTCACCTTTAATTTTCAACTTAGATTTTACTACAAATCTTACTATATTTAACAACTTGTTCTTCTGGAAACAAGTTTGTAATGAGCAAGCAAACTCATCCTTCTATATCAGCTTTTGTTCTAACAAAACATCTACTTTGGCTCATAGATAAAGTACACTGGAATTTGCAGTGCTCAGTGATTACAAGCTAAACAAAATAAATACAGGCTGTGTCTTTAAACTGTGTTTTTCAAGCTGCTGTTTTTGAAAATATACCATAGTGGATATGCACAAGTAGAACAATGGTTTTCCTTGAAAAGGTATAAAGAAAAGTAAAGAAAATCAGTACTGCATTCTCTTTTGGAAAATTATCAGAAATGTAGTCTTAACACTTCTCTAGATCATGAACATGTTACTTGCTATCATCCTTGAGAACTTCAAAAATTTAGATTATAAATTATAATTTATTTTCTTAATTTATGAGCCATAAGCAGCTACATTAATGAGCTTCTCTCTTCACTTATGAATTCTCACGAAAACGGAATAACCAGAACTTTAATAAAAGTGCAGAATAACATGAGGTTTACATGGAACTGATATTAACAGCTATGATTTTCATTTTGTACATTTCAATGCTGATCTATGGATCTGAATAAGTTCGCAAAATTCTTCATGAAATATTTTTGATTACAGATACTTAAGCTTGTATTAAAAACTGCAGCTCTCTTTGCTCAAATTAAAGGTTGTATTGACGTCTCATGCTCCAATATGAGAATTTGAAGCCTGTGGATTTTTTACTGCTTGTAATGAACATTTAAGAAACAGCTGTTAAGGTTTTTTGTATTTCTCTTTGTACTTTCATAGAATGTTCTCCTAAAATCTAAAATGTTTTGCTCCATCATGTTACTAACTGAAGAGACATGTGTAAGTGTAGTTAGATAAAACCAAGATAGTCAACGGATTGTCTAGTCACTTGATGTCTCTTTCAATTTGGTGTTTTCTTTTTTTTTTAAGACAGATTGCTTTAGCTAACACTTTCTTAACTGACATTTTTTAGCAAATACAAAACAAACAAACAAAAACTCTTCTGAAATATCTCGAACGTTAATAGGAAATTAATTATCTTATTCAGTGCAAAAGAGACTACAGTCTTTTCAGATGTGGAATTAACAATGGCTTGTTTACTTACCAATGCACTTATTATTGCAGAATTATGTACGTTTAAAGGGAATATACCAGCAGTCCTGGAATAATTTCAGTTACTGTAATTCTTTTAATATTGCATTTCGGAGAGATAAAATGTTCCATTTTTAAAGAATTTTTATTCATTAAAGAATTATTTTAAATGTAGGTACCTGCATAAAGACATACATATGCATTAGTGCCCTTCACCTTCATCTTGCTGTGATCTGGCAGTCAATGCATAGGCTGTGCCACAGATTAAATATATTTTCAGGAATGCCAGATACACAAAATGGCAGAATGTTCAGCACTAGATTCAACATTTAAGAGGAGCATTGCATGACTAATGAGAATAAAGGAACAGTGCTAAAAGTAGAGATTAGCACCAAGGGAGAGAGAAGAGAACCGTTTCTTGGCAACAGGGCCAGAATCAGTTATATGTTAGCTGGAATATCTGTAGATGAAATTTTCTAGGTGCACTTCTAGCTGACTATTGAAGATAAAACAAGATTTATTTAAATTTTATAGCTACATTATTGACAATTTCAGTATGTTTTAGAACTTTAATTCCTTCCAAATCAGGAATCACTCTTACAAAACCATAGGCTTTCTAGTATTCATCAGAGTAGAAATCATAGTATGTACTTGACCAGCCAATATGACTCATCTCACTGAAGTGTAGCTGAAAGGTTTTAGAGAGAGAAAAAAAAAAAAAAAGCCACGTATTGTATTTTGAGTCCTTATGGTATATGAGCTTATTTAAAAAGGTGGAGATTTTATACACACTATAAGGTAGGATTGGTTTTATGCTGTTTGTTCTTTTTCTCCAGAAAATGATTCTGATTGGTGAACTAATAGGATTAAAATATTACACCTCCTGGGAGCCAATGCAGCACTGTGAAATTTGTTGAATGCCTCCTAAAGACTGGAAATGCTACAAAACCTGGATTACATACTGCATTTGCATGCCAGGAAAAAACTCAGAGCAAAAACCAATCACGAGAAATCTGGTGAATATGCAATGAATGTAAGCTTTATTCAAAGACCTGGTATTCAGATAATAATAATATGAATTTTTGTTTGGTTAAAATTTCTGAATTGGTAAAGGCAATTATACTTATGGAATAAAATAAAATATTTTTCAAAGTTTTAAAAGAAAAATCTGAAATATCTGAATATCCCTCCATACTTCAGAAGTCCAAGCAATCCTATGGTGATGGGACAGAGGAAAATAAAACGTTGCTGCTATTTCAAAGACAGAAATGGTGCAGGAGAACTCCCCAGAAATTACTGTTTAATAAAACCCAATCCTTCCGTATAGTACGTTATAAAGAAAACTCTTAAGATATCACTTCTTCAGAGAATTGTCTAGGAATGAAAAAAGAAGAATCAAAATTAGTTGATGTTGCCATTACACTTCTCAAAACTGATTCAATTCCCACTACTTGCAAGAAAATATGTACCAAATTAGTATGAAACTAGTTGCAGTTTGCATCAATTTAATCAATCTCTCAAGATAACAATTCTTCTTAAATATCAGTTTCACCTGCTAAGGTCATTAACGAGGTGATTCTCATCACTATTCATTAGACATGATTCACCACATTCCATAAGAACTCTTTTAAAACATTAAATGGGTGATTAGAATCTAGAGGAAGATATTAGCTGTGGAGAAATCATTATGATTCATTTCCCTTTCCATCTCTTCATCTTGCCTTCTGTCCACTAATGTATCTGTGATTCTATCTTCCTTGTTAATTCCCTTTCCATTGTACAGTGCATGCAATATGATGAAAGGAACATAATTCCTGAAAGACAGCAGCAGCTTTATCTGCTCATTAGTGAGATCTAAAAACAAATCAAATCAGAACAAAAGAAAGCAAAAAAAAACAAAAACAAAAACAAACAAACAAACAAACAAAAACCCCAAACCAAAACATCACCCATATCCTACTACCTCCCAACCCTAACCATATATCTACTTTTAATGGGTATGATTCATTTGTAATTAAACTGCTTTGATTATACTATTAGATAACAATCTTTCAGATGTAATGAGAGTTTTTTTGAGTTATCCTTTGAGTCTTTGTAATATTGCACACACTGCTCATGCCAGACCAGCTGTAAAGCCATAAAGAAGTACTAACTCAATTCTCTAAAAATATCACCTGCTGTAACTCCTCCCTGGCATAAAATAGGTAATATAGTAATACATATGGTAAGTAAATATTTCCAAGTATTTATATGGAAAATCAGTGCTACAATGAATTACATTTTTTAAGCATCACAGCTTTGTTCCTTCACATTTGGACTGTCTCCAGAAGAAACAACGTCGAGATACTGATCACAAAACACTTGTGCCATATTTTTTGTGTATAGGAGTAAAACCTGCTGCTGCTGCATTTTTGTTCTCTGATATTTCAAAGAAAACAGCTCTATAGAAGTATATTCTTAATTTGCTTACCAAGAAGATTCACAAAGCTTCAAGTTGTTATGGTTGCTGGATGAAATAATGGCTGGGGGATGAAAAGATGGTTTAAGCCATTCATCTTTTTGAACCCAAAAGTAGAAAATTGCTTAGATTTAATGGGCACCTAGCGTGGAAATTATTCTGGAAATTAATTGTGGTTCTTGACTCCTAATACGTTCTTCTATCTGGGATACTATGTTGCATAGTGTTTATAATGAACATGCTGAAAAAAAACATGGGGAAGCAAAGATACAGTTTGCATTTGTATATGGAAGCCATTGATCTCATTAATAATTCTTTGGTTTCAAATTTCAGGATTCCATGTGGAAATAAATAAATCTTTGGGTGCTGAAAATTATCTGGAGTTTTAAAGTCTGATCTGCTCGTTTTTTCATCTTCAAGATACTTGAAACAAATAAATGATTCAAACTTGATTCAAATAAATCAATGTTTAATGCAAATGAATTACGTGGGAGTGATTGAAGAGTTTCATCCCTTTTGAAAAGACTATATACAATGAAAAGTTTGTTTCAGTTCAGCAAGATTAGATGCCTGTATCATGGTATAATCAGTATACAGTAATTGTCACAGTAACAACTGAATGGATACCGACAACTGAAGCAGTTGCTTCATTTCTGAAGTCATTTTAAATGCAACTGGAGATTTTTAGTTGTTGCACATATTATGATTTTTCAATGAGTAAACATAATGTTTTACTGGGACTATGGATAAATTTAGGAAACATTTCTGAAAAAAATTAATAAAACATTCTGTCCAGTGAAATATAAGCTCATTTTTAGATGTTTCATCCTTTTGCAAAATCATAAGGTCAATACTGAAACACTGCAGAATAGTCTTGACATGGACTTACAATAAATTATGTCTCCTTACTGGAATTTTACCTGCTTGTGTATTTACTTAGTTTTGTTCTTGAAGCATGTGGAAAATCATTATGATTTTTGGGCTAGTTTATAGGGATTTAAAAGGCTGTTACTATTTTGACTTACACTTGATATAACACTTCCTAAAGTTTCCTTTAACCTCACTATTTAAACTAAGATATCAAAAGATCTCTGACGGGAATTCCATCATGTGATGAGTTGAGTGTTGCTGGGTGAAGGAGATCACAAAGGAAGTAACTGCTTTGCTGAGGAATATTTTTCCAAAAATCTGCATAGATCTGTAGTACATAGGAAGGGAGTTATGTACAGAACTACTTTGAATTTGGGCCAGTCCAAAGAATTTATTTCATGATATTTTATAGATTAAAACTCTTTGTTTTCCAAGAGTAACTGTATTCAGTTACTTTGTAGCAAGCTTGTACAGTGTGTATATGAAGTGTACTATACTTATATACTTACTATACTATATGCTAGGAAAAAGAAATTGTTCTCATGTTTAAATTGTGGGATACTTACAAGCACAACTGGAAAATCTTGACAGAGATTTTCACTTCAACAGGCATTTGAAATGTGAATGCTGACTGCCAAAATGGTTGTAGAAGTTAACAGGCAGAAAAAAAGGTTTTCTACTGAGTCTCTGCAAATGCAAGAACTATGCTTTGGTCTGTTTACGTCCTTTCATGACAATCTGAATGCCTAACTGGAAGAGGTCAGTTGAATCTGGGAAAAGCCTTCTAGTTTTCTCTTCATCCCTCATTACACATTAGTTTTCATTAAACATTTTACTAACTTCTCAGCCACTCTAGTGGAAATAAAACTGTTCTGAACACTACTTCATGATGCATGTCCGACATCAAACAAAATAATTAGCTGGCACTCGGACTCCCCATTGACTTGTTGGATACACTCTGTACTTGTGCATTCTTCACACAGTCACTGGTTCCATGAGATCTGTTTTCTTTGGTCAATATAGCAAAGAAGTATGAATAGAATTATGTCACAGACAGATGGAATACTAATATATATATAAATATTTATTTATCATAGTTTTTTCTTGCCTATGTATAAATTATATGGATATAAATAAACATATAAATACAGTAATCACTACTTACTCCCACTGGGACTGAGTGAAGGTAGTAGTGAAGTGTTTGCATTTGTGTATACTATTTTATTGATCTATTGTATGCAGTTATTCTTTAGTAACTGAATTTATCCCAATAAGCATTTACTTATAAGGAACTCTGTTTTTGCTTGCCCTTCAATTAGACACGTGACATGTCATTATTCCTTAAAACAGCCTTCTCAGGGTTGTTTAGCAAAGGAATCTTGCTGTCACTGTCTTATTAGAAGTAATTGTATCTGTCTTTGCATGTAGATGTTGAAAGCTGTAATTCCTCCTACCTTGAAGTCTTTCTTACCCTTTCTAATTGACAAGTCCCATTATCCAAAAAAGATCAGCCTTAGTTTATCACATTTATAGGTTGTATGTGAGTAGAGTAGCATTGTCAGGTTCCTACGGGTTCAATGTGAATGAGTTAATCAACAAAAAAAAAACAACTTCTGGCAAACTGTTTGCAGTTTTTAACTGTTTAATATATTTTGTATTATTTTAATCACTAAATATATTTATAAATGTATATATTAATTAAATGTTTAATATATTTTGGAATTAAAAAATAACAATCAAATTGCCAGCTCATGTACTGATTGCACATTCTGCTCTTTGCACATGACAGTTGCTGTTCTCATTATATTGAGGTTCAGACAAATGATTCAGTTCTTTCTTTTCCCTCACTGGATAACTGCAACTTCAATAAAATGTGAGAGACTGGGACTGATTCTTCTGAAACATTAGAAGAAAAAATGGGAACTGATTCCAGGGTCAGGAGGAACTGCATAGGAATATGAATTCTATGATGCTATGATTCTATATTACATAACCTGATGTATTTCCACTCTTAGATATTTTTATCATTTTTTTCTGACTTAAAAAAAAAAAAAACCTACTATTTTTTCTTACTTTACACAAATTAAATGTGAAATTAATCTGTTCTAGACACTCTGGTAATATATGTGTTTGTTTATTAAAAACTGAGAACTTAGTCTGTATTGTAAATTATTGTGACTCTCTTTATTTTGTATTTACATTTTTTTTTTGTTTTGCTTTGGTTTGGTTTGTTGTTTTTTTTTTTCAGGATTGAAGTTGTATTCACTTAAGGTTTTTGATGCCTGACTCTTAAAAATAAGTCTGAAAATATGCTGTGGTCTCATGATATTGAGCATTGCTCAGCAGTTTCTCTGATGTACTCCAGGTGCATTTGTTGATTCTTTTTTTCCTCTTGTTTTAAGCTTGTTCAGCAATCACTGTAGTGACTGTCAGATAAATTGAAAGAAATAGCATAGCTGTACATAGGCAATCCTAATTGTGAAGCCTTTCTTCAGGATTTATGCTATTTGTGTCAGTTTTAGACCACTGTTTTTGGGAGAAGAGTATTTTTGTTGTCCTGTACTTTAAGTAATTGACCCCTGCTTAAAAAAGAAAAAAATCTTCTTTACTTAAAGTTGACACTTAAAGTGTTTTTTTTTGTCATTTTTTGTTGTGTTTTCATTTGTTTGTTTGTTTAGCTACCATTATTTATTACAGACTTTTACATAAAGTAATTGAAAGGTGCAGCAAAATCCAATTAAAAAAAAAAAAAAAGACTAAAAATGTATTCCCTTTCCTGACTCCTCCAGTATGTAAAAGCCCCAGAACACAACATTCCACCATCGTTTCTTTGGCTGTCCAGCATCACTGAAAAAGGTATTGAACAAAAAACGTACAGCAAAAAATGAAAAACAAGTCTTATCAAAAACTTGTTCAAGCCTGATGAGGACTTCTTTAACATGGACTTTCTTGCAGTAGCTTTATTGTTATACCTGATGGTATCAGCATGCTGTCATTGTACATGCATTTTTGATAGCAGGTAGCTATAACAGTCTGCTAAAAATAATAATAATAATAAAAAGCCCTAACAAGAACAACAAGAACAACCTATACACAATGCCCACATCCTATATTAAATTAGGATAATGAATGTAGTAGATTATTTTCCACCTGATTTTTTGCATCATTAAATTGTTTCTCAAACAAAACTGAAACATTTTTTTCAGTCTTTATGTGGAAGATTGATGAATGTGGAGAAAAAAAAAACAGTTTTTGTTCTAATTCAATAACAAACTTCTTGCTTTGCATTTCTAGTTCCCTTTGCAGGAAAAGAAGACTATCTGCATTATAATAGCAGTGCTTTGAAAATTGAAGAAGATTAAAACACAGTTTTTGAATGAAAGGTATAAACTGTTTTTCCTAGTTTTAGGATCAAGCTAGAATTTCTTTTGGACGCATGCTTTAAAATGACCAAAACATCCAGCTCAAGTTTCAATTAGGAACTTGATATTAAAGCACATATTTTGATGGTTAATGGTTAATTATCCCTTCTCAGAGCCACTCCTGAGTGCTTTCACAGGAGAAAAGAAATTTAATTCAAGACACAGAGCAGAGCATACTCAGGAATGACATCATGATGGGTTCAGATTCAAACACCTACACAATTCTGCTGATGTTTAACAACTCTCTGTACTTTCCTCCATGGTGCTCCTCCATGGTGACTGAAATAGCAAGGCCAATATGTAGACATAAATTTGCATTCAGTGAAGTTTCCCAGGCTTCTAAACAGACACCTCCCAGTAGCTTTTAGCTGCTATGTAAGTTTGTCATTGCAATATGTCTCAGCATCCAATTTCATGTTTATATGAAACATCTGAGTTTTCTAGCTTCTGATTGAATAATTGTACTTTCCATTCCTGTAATATTTCTTCTTATAGTCTTGGTGTCAGGCCTAGGTAAACACAGTGATTTCAGCTTCAGAGGCAGTGGGGAGAAATGAAATTCCCTCACAAGTTTATTTAATCTTATAATTCTCTTTGAGACAGTTCAGTGAGTAGTAGGACTCTTGAAAGGAAGTATTGCCATCAAAATTTGTCCCTCCTGCATCATGCAAGTGTCTCTTCTTTACCTCAATTAATTTTTGATATGACAAAGACTCAAATAAACTGCTGCTGAACTAAATAATGTAACAAGTAAAATGATATTTGATTACCTCCACACTGAAGACTGTTTATTGTTTTTTAACACATACACATCAAGGGATTCAGATGTACTTGCACATAAGTTTCAGCTCATTCTGCCTTTTCCATTAACTCACTGAAGGAGAGATTATCTCTGGCGACATCTTTATGATTTTAGGAATACTGATGTGGACAGTACCTTTCTTATTTTTCATATATAACCTCAACTCTGCTGGAGTCACTGTCAGCAAAAGTGTCTTACAGAAGCATCATTTAGGCTGTGCTGTTTTGTCATGAAAGGACAATCATAGCTTGAGAATGTGATCTGCTTTCATCCTTCCTCTAGCTTGTCAGTCTTGCAACTATTTCTTCATTTGGGTGATCACTGAGATTACTGTCACTGCACTAAGTACATATTCATGTCATAATTTGAACCTTTGCTGTTTTAAAAACAAAAGTTCTTTTTTTACCTTTCTGTAACAATTTTAGCTTACTAAAAAGATTAGTGAAATTACTCTTGTGTTGGCTGTCATTTTCCTTTCCTCAAAGATAATACTCTATTTCAGGTCTCACAGTTTTTAAGTTTGATATTGTGAATATATATTTTTAAATTACATAATATAGCATAAAACTGAGGAGAAAAAGATATGTTATATAAATCATAGGAATATATATGATCTATAATATAAATCATAGAAATATATATAATCATAGGAAAGGTTAGCTATATAGTTATATTTTACAGCCAAAAGATTTAATCAATTGATTTTAACCTGTTGAAGAGAATAGGTATAGATCTGTGTTAGAAATATCGTATGCCATGCACAGAGTTTATATTTATAAATCAGAAGTAAATATATTGATTTCAATGACTCCTGATTTACAGTCATATAAAGGTCATAATCAAGATGTTTTTTATTTGCCAATTTTATTGCCAGGGAAGAAAAAGCTGGGAGAAGCTTGCTTGAGAGCTTTTTTATAGTTACGGTTACAGTAACTTGACTAGGCAGATATTGGAACAATTTTTTTTATTGACAATGTTACACTCCTTAAATTGCCTAAAGGAACAGGCCTGAATGTTTTATTTACAAGCACTGTATGAGGAATATCCTTTTTTTGTAGCATTACTCTTACATGTTTGCTCAGTGACATCTGTCCTTTTTATCTATTTTGTCTGTATGGATTGTGTGGTAGATGGTACAGCAGATAAACTGTGACCCACACTAAATTTGACTCTTATCTTTCTTTCAGTGGGAGCTGAAAAATTCAAACTAGTTTCTCTATATTAAAAAAAAAAAAATTCTAAATGTAATGAATTCTTTTATTTTTCTTTGCTCAGAAGAGATACGTAACAGATTTCTAAAACAGCTTTAAATTTGTTTATTCATTCTATCTAGCATATAATCGTTTTCTGAAACTTCAAAATGATTTTCACTTAAATTGAATAATAAGTTTTCTTGTATATATTTCTGAGCCATGACGGTAGAAGATAAACAGTGGACAATTGTTTAAAAGTTTTATCTTCCATTTGAGGGTGGTGAGAAGACTAAAAATTTGCTGCCCTCTGAGCAAAAGCAGACAAATTTATTTCTTGAAAGGATAAATTTGCCTACCCTTGTTCAATTCCATCCACCTGCTGATTAGGTTCTTCATGGCATGGCTGTTGGAATAAACATTCTAAACAAAACATCCTAGGGAACTCTGGTAATTCATAGCCGTATAAACCTGCCTCAACTGAATGTAAACATGTAAACAGAATAGAACTAAATAACTTTCTGTACTTCTTTTGATTTATTTTTTTTCTATGAGTCATCAAAGACACAGAGAAGGTAATTAAGTAATTATCTTTTATGATCTTTTCCCACCCCAAATGTTGTGTTTGTGATCTCTTGTTTTCACTTTTTTTTTGAAACAAAACTGTTTTGAGTTTTGTAGGATGAAAACAAAGAAGTTAAAATACTATCAGGATCCATCCAATTTTAGCTACTGAACGCTTTCTTACATTTAGCATAACAAATGACACAATTTTAAATGTGTATTATGTTATCCTCTCTCTACAATGTAGTATCTGAAAAAAAAAATTCTTTAAAATTCTTAAGAATGTGTCACTGTGTCTTAGTTGAAAAAACTACAGGAAGTAATGAGATTGCAAGCCAACACATCCAGTACATCATGAAGACCAACTATGGAATAGTAGTTGTACTGTAGCTGTTTTCAGGCAAGTTAGCCATCTGACTTCCGGCTTTTTATATCAAAAGCTATTGTTGCCAAACTCTCTTACAGTTTCTGTTAGCTTATTTGCATCTTTCTTTTTACAAATTATTATGCCCTACATACAGGTAAAACTGAGGCATACAGTAACTAAAGATATTTTTGAAGTCAATTACATAAGTTTCTGTCAAGGTGCACAGAGAGCTGGAGATATAAATATGGAGAAATCTCTTGAGAAAGCTAAGTCTTAAGTGCTAGGAATGATGGTCATTCTTTTACCCGATAATTTTTACAGTGTACAAGCTAAAGAGATTTTCTTGCAAACCTTTCTACAAAAAAAATTGCAGTTAGGCTACCTATCTTTCTCATGCCAATGTTCTCAGTATGCTGCTTTCCTTTGGAAGAAAATGACACTAATATGTTTAGTATGTTTTAGACTTTAATCTTTTTTTTTTTTTCCCTGTAGAAATAGTAATGCTCCTTTGCCATATATGGAAACAATATGTATTTTTATTCTGGACTAGAGAAATAAAGCTCTTGATACTGGGTCTGATGCCGCTCTGTTTTCCCTTTGTCCCAAACTCTGGTCCTAAACACTGCCTACTGCAGTTAGTTTGATTTGGTCCAGAGCAGCTAACAGAGGCAGAACAACACAACAAGCAGTCTAGGAGGTTTCTTATGTGCCCTGATGAAAACTTCCTACCACAAATAACAGAAAGCAACAAGAAAAACTGCCCTGCTGGATGAGGTACTTATAAACCAGTAGGTCAGGAATGGGAAATCTGGGGCCAGCCTTAGCTACAGTGACCATGAAGTGGTGCAACTCATTATCCTAAAAGTCTGCAGCAGGGAAAGCAGTGTGGAAGAAGAAACCATCAACATTATGTTCCTTTGTTAATTAAGGACTAGAGAGCATGAAAATTTGCCCCAGTATCCCTCACAATGTTTCCTCCAACAGCTTGAGACTACTGACCCTAAGATTCGGAAACATCAGGAAAATGCCTAAGAACTGTTTACATAAAATTGTTAACTGCTTTATTATTATTATTACTGAGCATATGACAGATGCTCCAATTCCCCAATCATCTTTTTTTTTGCCTTGATGTTTTATTTCACAACTCTAGTTGTTTTACTGTGTTTCCAGGTTTTGAAAATTATCAGGCAATAAGGGTTTTTGTAGGTTGTTTTTACTAGAGCGTCTTCTAGAGAGTTTTGGAAGAAAATATTGACTAAAATTTTGAAAATCATCTAGTACACTTTAAAAATGTGTTACTGTGGAGTTTTGTTTCAAATGATACTGATGGGTGAATGTTGTAAATTAGGCAAGTCACATAGGAGCGAGAAACATGACAGCTTTACCTATTACTCCTTATAGTTTAACAGACATTCTAATACTCACTTTCTTAATGCACTGATGTGTTCATGATTCTTCTTCATTTGACTACAAATCCTTGCAGAAGCTTTGTTCTTTCCAGTCACTAGCTGGGGCAACTGTTCCTATTATTATGCTTGCGACAAATTCGGCATTTCCTCCTTTCACGTCCATTAAAGAAGATAAGCATTGCAAAAGCTGTCATTCATTGCCAGTCCTTTGGTAATATAATGAACAAAAGGTGGTTTGTGCCACTCAATGCCTCTAGCAAGATTGTGTTCACCTACTCTGACAACTACAAAGACTACTAATTTCTAATAGCTATTTCCATCTGGCTCATTCTAATCACTATGGACCCTGTCTCATTTTGTTTTAAGTCAAAAGTTATCCTTTGCATTTTTTTTTTATAGTATATTGTGTATTTTATATGTCAAGTTGAAGTTTTGAAACCTAATTCAAGCATACTGCCTCATTTCCTATGCTATTTTTCCTTTAAAACAACTTCTGTTTTTTAACAACCCACAGGCTAAAATACTGTGGTACAGAAAGGTCATGAAATGTAATGTCATACTGAAGCTAAAGAATTATACCTATTCAAGGTAGAATTTCATATGGGATTCAAGCTTTTCAGGTAATAATCTGCCATTGCTATGAGACACTGGCAATAATTTCAATCAATTGGATTTATTTTTAAATCTAGATTTAAAAATCACATCTTTGGCCTGTTTTGAATTGATATAATCATATAGGCAGGAAGAAAATGGTCTTTCAAATGTCATCTTTAGTTTCTGTGTAGTTATTTTAAGTATCAGTTTAATCATGATAATCTAAAAGGAACGGATGTAACTCTGATATGTGTAGAAAAATGTGGTGATAAGTACTTGCGTTTACATACATATAAAATAATATTATATAATTGTGTGGAATGTTGCTTTTAACATATATTGTTAGCAAAATGTATACATCTGACTGTAGATAACCTCTGATCTGTTAGAGGTTTGGCATGAGAAATGAGAAATTTCTACCAACTTAACTACACAAAAGCAATATAAAGTTATTTAAACACATGTTGAGATTATTCAGAGACAAACATAGGAGCATTAGTTTTCTTTTGAAGTGTTGAACCTTAGAAGTTAGTTTATTTAGCAGTTCAGGAAAAAGAAAAATATACAAGGCCTAGGAGCTATGAATGATGAAGGAAAATGGAATCTACCAAGAGGAAGAAGTGAACCATCTATTACTTAGCAGAATAGCATACAAGTATTAGGAGCATTCTTTTTTTCTATGTCTGCAAAAAATGAGATATGAATTAACGGGTTTAAACTGTAGAAAGATTTAGTTTTGCCATTATGAAAGATTCCCACAGAGGGATGGTATCACACTGGAATAGATTGTAGAAGGTGTTGTCTTCCCTTGGAAGAGTTTTTTTTTAAATGAACTAAATATTCATCTTTGATAAATAATGATAACATTCATTTATAAAAGGAATGAAATAATTGAATCTTAGGGCCTCTTCCAGTGCTCTTGATTTACAGCTATGTAAATACTGATTGCAAAGGGGAACTATCTTCAATACCAAATATCCTTTAATACCAACATCCTTTTTTTTTTTTTTTTTTTTTTTCCAGGAAAGGAAACATTAATGTGTGTAATTTTTAGGGCATGGGAAATTTTGATGTGAATTTTAATTAATAGACTGCAATTTTCTTATAGGAGGATTTTTTTTACACACCCATTTCTCAGGAAAAAAAGATCACTCATTTTTCAAAGGGTGAAAAATGGAATGGCTTTCATATATGGAAACTTGATTAAAACATTTCTTCTTCTTACCCTTTACCTTCTCATAAAACTTAAACTTCAATTGCTTACAACACTAATGATTTGTCCTTTAGAGTTAGGACATAAGGTAATACAAATTCAAAGTTTGAATCAAATGGACTTCTTAATTTCCACTTATTAAAGTCTGAGATGTTCAAAGGAAGGTGAAAGTTGTGCATACCAGCTGGGAGAAATTGAACTTGAACTGCACCTCTCTATTAAGTAACGGTGAACAACAGGAATCAAAAGGTGAGTTTAGAGATGATGCAGAAGTCATCAAACCAGTAGAGGTTTTAATCTTGTTTTGAAAAAATATTTCAAATTTATCTGTAGACAAGGTTATGACATTGCGTTGAAAACATTCTTGAATTTGTGTTATATATATTTTATGTTTACTTAAGCCAAAAAGAGCAAAATTTTAACTCCTGATGTTGTTTTCTTTTTCAGTACTGAACTTCAAGGAATGGATTGTAACAAAGTGAATCTGCATTACCACTCTTTCCCAAGTGCACTCATATGACAAGTAAGACGTTCTGGAACTTGAAGAACAGACAAATAATGATGCGGACAAAGGTCCGTCAGGTTGGAAAGTTCACCTAGGACAAATCATCCTTCCCTCTGCATCATGAAAAAAAAAATAGTAGAGAAAGGGTTGTGGTGTTAGGTGTCTCCTTTCTGAAGAGAACAGAGCGCCTGATATGTTGACCAGATTCAACACTTAGGGAAGTCTTTTGCCTCCTTGGGCCCAGGTAAGCAAATCTACTAGAAAACTCATTAGCCTGGCACAGCCATCTGATTATTATCCATTCTTTTTTTTCATATCAGCATCAATGAAATAGCAAAGAGAACTCCAAAGGAAATCAAAAGGAACTTCAGGGCCTTGAGGTGATTCGTTGAAGATTCAGGGGCACAAGTAATGCTTTCCTCTATCCTTCCGGTAGCAGGGAACAACACTGAAAGAACAGGCAAATCCAGCAGATTGATGTGTGGCTCTGAGGCTGGCGCCACCAGCAGAATTGTGGGTTTCTTGATCTCAGGATGGTCTACATACTACCAATCCTGCTGGTGCATGACAGGATGCACCTTCCTCAGAGATGGAAAAAGATCCTTGTGCAGGGCTGACTGACAGAGCTTTAAACTAGATTTGAAGGGGTGAAAGGGATAGGATTATGTTCACCAGTGTTATGCTATGGGACATTATGCCAAAATTTGAAGTATTAATGTGCTAGTGAAATCCTTCAATCTTCTCCATGAGGTGCTGGGTACAACGAAGTACATTTGAAATGCTTCTATGTCAATGCATGCAGCATGAGGAAAAAGAAATAGGAGCTAGAAACCCTGTCTCAGTCCCAGAGCTACGACATCATTAGCATAAGTAAAACATGGTGAGAAGAGCCCAGTGACAATGAGTGGTTCTGGTCCCTTCAGAGGGAACTGATAGGGCAGATGAGTCAGGGGACTTACTGCGTATGATGGAGGGGCTAGGCTGTACAGAGCTCACAGCTGGTGATGATGTGATTGGGAGCCTCCGGGTAGGGATTAAGGGACAAGCAAATGAAGTGGATGTTGTTGTGGGAGTCTACGATATGTCATATAGTCAGGATGATATTACTGATGAATTACTCTTTAAGGAATTAAGAGATACCTCTAGATCTGCTGCCCTTGTCCTTGTGGGTGACTTGCCATCACAGTTGATACAGACAGGTCCAGGAGGTTCCTACAAAATCTTAATGATATCTTCCTCTTACTGATACTAAGAGAGACAACTAGGAAAGATGCCATCCTAGATTAACTACCTGTAAACAGGATGGGTCTAATGAATGAAGTGGCAATTGCTGGCCATCTTGGCCACAGTGACCATGAAGCATGGACATTAAGAAAGGTAAAAATTTTACTCTAAATTTATAGATACACAAAGTGTACACTGTGTGCCCTGGTATTTTTTATTTAGTAAATATCATTAGTGGTGTATAGAATTTTGAAAGTTTTGTTAAGTAAGAATGTAAAAAAAAGTCAAGAGATTTATTAAATAACATCTGTGTGAAACAGAAAATCTTAAAAAGTTAGTATATCTGACCTAAAGCACAAATTGTCAGCTCACGGAATTTGACAGGGATGTCTTCATCTGTCAAACAGCCAATCTTTGCATTTATGTATATAATTGTGTTTACAAACTTGTTTTCCCTATTTCAATTCAGCTTTTGGAGATTCTTTGCCTTTTGAATTGCACCTGCTGTATTATATCATCCTGAGATGTAGTTAATAATGTTAATGCTTTGTGACAGTGACTTCCCATCCTCCCTCCTTTCCTTGGTTTTGAATAAATTCAAGATTTAGACAGTGATTTTTCCATGCTTTGATGCTTTTCACTCAGCTGTTTTCTTACCTCGCAACCCCCATCCATTCTAATCAAATGCATTTTTAAATCATAATCTAATGATACATTCTGTTGGAACTGCTGCATACACACATATCCTTGAAACAGATTGTTGTAGCATATTTAAATTGTTCTAAACTTTTTATTAAACTTATCAAATGGGACTACTAAACTGCCTTCCTTCCTATTGCATGACTACCTTCTGCTGTACTCAATATGAATTTTGAATGACTAGTATTCCTTATCATATGCAGTGAATATAAATTGCAAACAGCTGTAGTGAATGAGAATACTGAGCAGTTTGAAGTGATAACCATTCTAAAGGTCAATATCTTGTAAAAGTAGCCACTTCAAACAAGTTTTTAACAAATATTGATATTTTCCCCATAATTCAAATTCATCTTTTTTTTTATTTTTTCACTATAACCAATACAATAAATAGTTCATCAAAATTACTTCCAGCTCCATACTCATTCCCTGCTGCTGCTGAAACCTACAGTCTTGCATATAAATCATACTTCTATTATTACCCAGGAGCCTTATGGCTTCTTCAAGTTTTTGTAATCATCTGCTGGTAACCTGAAACACAGTAAAAGTTAGATACATGCAAATTAAAAATAGAAACTATATCTGCTGTGAAACAAGTAAGAAAAGACAGAATTTGACAGTTTGCTGGCTATCTTTGCCTCTATCCCTTTTCCCATGAAAATACAACAGAGGAAATGGGCAAAGATGTAACTGTAACTCTGTTAAGGATAATCCTTTTATGCTTGGAATATTCCTCAGCAGAATTTGAACTAGTTTACATACAGTTCATATTTAAATATACATTATATTTCCAGAACCATGGAAGTGTAGTCAACGAGACCTGCTTTGAAAGTAATGTCTCCTATTTATTATGTTGGCCCACAACATCAGAGGTGGATGTTGGTAGTATGGCAGTAGAAGTTGAACCTTCCCACAAATATTCCATTAAATTTTATTGCCGTGCAGTAGATGGCAGCAGAGGGTCAGTCTGACAAAATGGTATCTGACATGGAAGTGCAGATGAAGCAAAGACATGGAAGTAAATTCCTCCATTTGGAAAAAAATGTCACCCACTGACATTCATCGATGCTTGATGAACATTTATGGAAAGCAAACAGTGGATGTGAGCACAGTGAGCCAGTGAGTGGTACATTTCAACTGTGACATGAAAGACAAGCTACATTTCAGACAGCCTTACAGATTTTAGGAAGGTAGAAAGCACGCTGAAAAAATGCATAGGAAATGGTAGTGACTACATTGAAATATGTTTTGTAGCTGAGAATTTGATCTACCAAATAGTGTAACTATGCTCCTCATATCTGCTGTAGTTTCCATGGAAATAAATAGGAAGCTTTACTTTCAGGGAGTTCTACGTATGTATGAATACAGTTAAATATTATCATATATATCTATCACGTACAAGTCATTCTATAAGAGGTAAAATTCCACAAATGTTGATTTACTGTTCCTATAATATTTTTGTCAATTAATTTTATGTTTTGTTGTTATGGAGATATAAAGTCTTTTGACTTGTCCTGAGTAAAGCTGTTAGATGCCACATTAACTAAATTTTAGGTAATCTTAGCTCACTGATTTCTTATTTAAAAGGTTTTCCTTTCTCAACAAGTTTAAATTCACTCTATGCATGTATTCAATAACACACATTGTTTACAATTGTCCTTTAACCAGAATCTTTTTTAAAGGGTAGGACATTTTAAATTATACACTTATTTTATTACAACCATGTAATTGTATATAAATTACATATATATAATAATTAGAAATTAATATAATATACTAGTTAATAACTATATGCCCCTATATTATTTATATTTTCATACACCTCCATGGAAAATAGTGACCTCCGGTAATAATGTCTTGAATTTTTTGATGAATTTCTCTTCTTTTTTATCTTGTCTAGAAGAGATAGATAAAGAAGAATTGCTTTTTACAAGTGGAATCTTCAGGACTGATTTCACATTTGTTTATTTGTGTTCTTTCATCTGACAGTTGGTATGGATTTTTTTGGTAAAATATCAATTTGTAGAAGTTTGTAGCACATGGTTACTTATTTTATTTTTTCCCCTATCTCAATAATTATTCTGGAATGCATTTCCAGGAAAAAAACTGTGATGGGTATCTTGGGAATCCACATGCAACTATTTGCTGTTAACCCAGCAGGCTTAGAATATCTGAGAACTATCCTGCAGGAAAGTAATTGGCCCAAATGGTTTTCCTTTTATGAAAGGGAGAGGATGGGCTGGAAGAAATAATACAAGACTCTCATACTCTCATTTGTGAACTTGTCAGGAGAGCAACACTCTAGGCAAATATCATTAAAAATGTGTTTTGAATGAAAATGATATTCTTTGATTGTTACAAACCCTAAAGAACTTTCTAAGAATTGGAATATACAGATATTTCTGTCACATTGGGAAATGTAATATGTCTGACTATTAAAATGATCAGAAGTTGTAAAGGTCAGTCTCAAAAGCTTTTAAGAAACACATCTGTGTTAGTTACTTCAAAGGGTCATTCAGTGTTATGATGATGGCACAGCTGTGGATATGCCAATTTTGCAAAGTGAAACAACTCCTCCTAGGCAATGTATTTGCTTTCTCTCTTTTAAGACATTAACAGAAGTTTAACTGAAAGGTGAGTTGTAGCATGCTTTTTGCAGGAACTCATGTCATTTGTGCCCCATACCACTTTAGGCATATTGAAAGTCTAAGCCAAAGTCTCACAAAAGCAATCATATGCACACTGTTAAAAATGTAAGGACAAAGACCATGGATTCTGAGTACAACCAAAGCTACTGCTTAAGGAACATCTTTCTGATAATTTCTTCTAAGGGTGCCTCACTTCTGAAGTTTAGTACCCATTGCCTAATTGCTATGGAAAAGAAGTGAAATTAGAACGAACCTGAAGGAATATTTACAGGTAAAATGGCACCCATCTTTCTCCCTTTAGATTTGTTGCTTTTTCAATGTGGGTGTGTATGCATATGTATTTTCGTTTTGAGTGTTTGAGCATATAAATGCATTCCAACTCATCAAAATGAAAAGTAACATTTTTGATCAAATTATGCGGGGGGAAATATAAAAGGAATGTAAATCATTACTTTTTATCAGTCATTTAATATGGTGCTGTCACAAATTTTATTTCTTCATAAACACAAAAATATGAATTGTTTGAAACTTTACTTTTTGTGATTGCTAATGAAGAGTTCTGTTCTCATTTTCATTCAAATATTTTGCAACTAAAAGTATATAAGTCCACTCATCATATTGCAAGTTGTTATTTGTTGCCAGCTTTTAGTTTAAATACAGTGGTATTTACTGCATTACTACTTACATACATAGTACCATTCAGTTGTTTTAAAGTAGACTGAAACTTCAGTATTTTGATAGTGCAGCCATATTTCTCATCAGGATTCCTTCAATATGTCCAAAATATTTGGAACAGCCTTCCAAGCAGCTGTAAAGCATGCAGATGTTTAAATAGTAGTGGTTGTATTTTTTTTTTCCAGAGTAGTCCTAATTTGTCAAGTGAAAAAAAAATGTTCTAAAGCATTAAACTTGAAAAATAAAGCTTTCTCGATTAAAAAGAAATCAAAACTCTCCCGCCTCCAACAAATATTCTGAATGAAAAAAGCAACAAGAAACATATACAACAAAAGAATATACAAAAGAAGGAACATATGCAACATCTTGTTAAATAAAATTAAATAAAATATCTTAAAATGTATGTCTAACAACATATGCAACATATTATTGTTAGACATACATTTTAAGATATTTTATTTAATTTAATTGCTTTTTAATGGAAACAATTTCACAATATAATTGCCATCCTTCTAGAACTTTTGGCTATTCAGGAGATCGAGCTTTAACTGGTTTTTGTTGTTTTTTTTTTTTCTTTCTTTTTCTTTTCTTGACCAGAAATATTCAAAAGATTTCTTGAAAGTGAACTGAAAGAGAAAATCTAGATAAGCCCAAAAGTTTGCACTTAATATCATGAATAAATTAACATAGAGTAGAAATGTAATAGAGATTGAGAAGTCTGTTTTTCTCCATTACTTCCTTCCTTCCTACCTACATTTTTTTATTCCCCTTTCTTTTTTTCTTACTCTCTTTATTTCTTTCCTTATTCCGACCTGCAGTATGATTTTCTAAAGATGGTTCTATTACTCCAGCAATACTATAGCTGGTATGATATGCAGTGCACCTTTAAAACACTGGGCTGTCTTTGATACAGTATGAGGCACCATGAAGATGTCACTGTAGACTGAGTCACTTTAAATGTTTTAAGAAATTTTACATTGATATTACATGTTTCTTTAGAAACTCATATAGGAGTTTTGCAACTGAAAACCCTAAGTTAAGGGTAACTACTTCATGTTGTGGCCTTAGTGCTTTATTCTTCCTTCAGATATTTAAAGAAATACTGAAAATCCTGTTGTCTATAGACTGATTCGATGGAGAGCGTTTGGTTTTCGAGGTACTTTCTGATGAAGTAAAAAATCAGGTAGCAGATGAAAATTACCTTGAAGGACTTTAAAAGTGGAGTTATCAGATGCAATAACAGCATGTCTTCCTGCTTGTTATAGTGGTATAAATCATTTACTTCAGTGCAAGTGAGGGAAGAAATACCTTCTTTGTGTTAGCAGCTAAATTATGTTGAATTATTAATCATGAGAACAGCGGTACAAAAAGTAAACTGCACCTATGCTAAAGAGCCAAAGGTGGAAGTCTTATTCACTTCATTTCCTTTAACACAATGCTAGTGAACTGGAATTTTATATTTTTGACAATTACGTGCCTCATGACAAAGCTCTATAAAAACTGAAATTATGAGCATGGAACCTACTCCCAAATTATGGCAGTAGTACGCCTTGAAATCATGACTTTTGTTTCCCTTAGCACTTCCTTTTCTGGTCTCCTGCCTGAATTTAATTCCCATTGAACATTACTATTCTTTCATGTTGTTTGTCCACATGCTACAGTTGACAGTAATAAGACTTGTTTAGACTTGCTGTGTCCTTGTTTAAATCACAGTATTTCAGCTTAGTTTCCATCTCGGCAGATGTTAAGGCAAAATAAAAAATGACGTTATGGTCCTTTGACAATAACAGGGTACAGGAGATCTTGAGTCCCAGGGGCTCAGATTCCAAGCACTGATTCTATCATTGCCCTGGTGATGTCTGTAATTCCATCTAGTTTGAGCTCTTTGCTGAGGGGCTGTGACAACCTGTGAAAGTGATAATGAGAGTTGGGGAAAACAGCAGTCAGGATGCTGGATATTTGTCATTACGTGTGTTAAAGGCATGTTCTGAATTTTACTTCTTGGGGTTCTGATTTGTAGCTGCTGCTGATAAGGTTCAGGTTGCCTTCTTTTGCATCTGTAGCTAGAAGTATTTTTAATTAAGATGATGGCTACAGATATATATTGGAAAAAACTAACAAAAACAAATAAAAAATGTCTAGATTTTTTTTCCTGTCCTCCTTCTTTATTTTGCTCCATGTATTCATACATAAGTTTGTCTGAGGAAAATAAGTACACTATTATTCCTCACCCCTCCGTCAGCGTCTAAGTAATTCTAGTTTAGGAAAGTGCCATCTGTCTTCGGGACACCTAGACACTGCCAAGGCTGGAAGCTCCTTGGGGCTGAAAGTGTGGGGTGTCCCTGGCTTGGCCAAACAGGGCTGGGCATGCAGGGCCTGTCCCAGCACTGCACACCAGGCAGCTTTCTGGATGCCTGGATAGTAGGTAAAGCAAATAGTTAGAATCTATTCTGGACTGTAAATATAAATCTGACTAAAAGACATTTTCTTTAATAGTAAAGACTTCCGCATTTTTTTTTGTTTTTTTTTTTTACATCTTTGAATACAATGTTCAGGAATCTTTTCCAGTAATATGATGTTCTTGTAGACTGAAGTCTAGTTTTAGCTTTGCAAATTTATCATTGCTCTGTTTCAGGATACTATTATGCTAACAAGGTGATGGACTAATGTGAAGTTTTATTTTTTGTCTTTGATTCCTTTGTATCCCTTAGATGTTATACTATTTTTATGCAGTTACATAGAACACACATTGACCTAAATGCTTCTAGTTGTTTTGGAAGCAGGAAGTAGCAATTAAACAGATTTCTCTACCTTAGTGTAGGATTTCTATAGCATCAGTCACAAATATTAACAAATGCAATCTCTCCTTTGCACTTCAAATGTAACCATCCTAAATTGATTTGCAAGGGTATTTTCTTTCAGAATTCTCATAAAATCAAGACAACTCTTTCTTATATATATATTTATTTAACAATTACCGGCTGGTTTCAATTTCAGAATATTCTTGAGGCAGAACACTTGTTATTTTTTACTAGAACGTTATTTGAAGACCTCAATATTCAGACCAGGTCTTACTACTATGTGCTATATCATAACATAAAAGGTGGTTGTTCTTCCTTTGAAAGGTTGACAATTAAAAAAAAAAAAATGGTGCAACACAGAATAGCATGATTTTTTTCACAGAAGATATGATCATCACGATCTTTTTCTTGTTTTATTTATTAGAATTCTTTAGTTCTCTTTTCATTTTGAAGAATATGAGAATAAATTAAATGTAAGAATGATACAGCAGCACTGCAGCTGCATGTTGATATATTTGGGATGACGAGGACAAAATGCCAGCAGTGTAACGCTTTTCATTTTCTAACTACCTGTAACTTGCACTTTGGAATCTTATGTCCTCAGAGTACATTAGATAAAGTCCAGTAATCATTCTCAAGAGCAAAATATTTATAAAGACCATAAAGCTTTTTGCAATCTCAACAAATGTAGAATAAATTTCCTATAATGCAAAAATGCTCCCTCCAGATGCTTTCAGATTACAATAAACAAAATGCATTAGCTTAAAAAATGCAGGTTTCATTTCCTCTCTTGTTTGTATAAATGCTTGAGTTGTTCATATAAAGCTAGCAGTATGCTGTCTTATATAAAGTAAATTTTCCTGCTTTTATGAAAAACTACAATCACTTATGATCCAGATGAAGTAATATTTTTAAAAAGCTTTTGGGTTTGTTTTTTTTTGTTTTTTTTTAAGAAGATATGGATGTCTTTGAAAGAAAGCAAGACATATGCGTTTTAAGGCTTCCTTTACCCCTGCTGCTTCCAGGGATCGTAATCAAGACATAATAATCCTCCATTTGGCATCCTAATAGTTTCCATTACAACTGACTGACAGAGCTTTACAGTGTGATGAAATACTACTAAAGCGAGGATCAAATTGTTTTCTTACTCTGAAAAAAAGTGCAAGAGGAGGACTGATATTGAAAGTTTTATGGTACTGTGCACTTGAGAAGGATAAGCTTCTAATATTTTCATATTTTCTGTAAGGGAAAGCTTGTAAAAATGAGATCAGCATGTTTGAAAAGATGGCAGTGTAAGTAGATTTTTTTTTTCTCTCACTGTCCCAGATGCCTTTAAATTGTACCCATAAAGATAATGAAAAAAAGATAATGAAAAGACTGCTTTAATTTTGGTTATTTTCTACATGGAGAGTTCTTTCTACTGTCCTCTACTGAACTAAGCACACAGGCCAGAATAGATATGATATGCAAGTCAGGGATTAGTTCATGGGCATAGTTCATTTAACAATTCTCTTCACGATTCAGTACAAAGTTTTTTGCCTGTGTCCATCTCTGTTCTTTAAACTCTGTCCATGCTGAGCTAGAAAATAGCACTCCTCTGGTGCTGCAAAAGTTTCGCTGTTCGAGCGGTGGAATGTATTTTTTTTTTATTTCCCCCTCTCTCAACAGATTTCTGAGTAATTCAGCCATCTCCAGCTGAGCAAAATTTTCCTGCTTGCTGTTCAGCAGGATTTTTAGCCTGAGGTCATAAGAAGTTTGCTTTAGAGATTTTGAGTTTAGTTAATTTCAGTCCTAGATTCAACAAAATCCAATTTTCAACTACAAACTAATTTTAGAGCTAAAGTGAGTTTTTTTCTGTCCCAGCAATTCTTAATACTATAACTTCCTTTTTCATATTTTTTTGTTCTGTTTAATACTTGCTTCCTAGACATGGGCCTCAAAGCTGGTACTACAAAATGAAACAGCCATATAAACAAATACTTAAAACAAATGTATACACTGATGAAAATCTCCAGCCAAAAAAATTAAATGCAATTTTGCACATTTGAGTTTTACATCCAGAACAAATCATGTATATTTATATCATACATACATTTATTTCCCAAAATAGTGAATAAATCGATTATGAAATGGGATTCTGTTGACTGTAAAGATGGTTACATTCAATTTTTAGTGAACTTGAACAAGTAAAAAATTTAAGAGTTTGAACTCAGAAAAAAATTTGCTTGCAGTTCTACTGCATTCCCCTCAACAAATTGCAGTAAAAAATTTGCTTTGAACATCACTTTACTATGATGTGCTTAATAGTAAAAGATCCTTAATTATTTTGGTCTTTAATTCTCTTTTTGTGGAAAGTCTGAAAAGTAAATCACAAGAAAGTCTTGGTGAAGAAGGAACTTCACAAACCATGAAGTGAGAAAGTGTCTTGTCCAGTCTTAGGAGGAATCAAATTAATGAATTATTGCCTTAGTGGAGGTTGGACTGCAAAGAGAAGCCTTGGCTAAGCATGTTCTTAACTAAGAGCCTGAACAGAAATAAATGGTCTATAAACATGAAATCCAGTAGAGTCTTGAACAACTCAGAGAGATATCAAGAATATCAACAATTCCCTCAGCTACAGAGAGTATAGTCATTATTTCATTTCTACCAGTTTGTTGGAAAATTCGTTAAGATTGATAGGTTAAATATTCTTTCTTTTTGCCTCTGAAGTTTATAAATTGTCTGTTCTTTTCTTCCTCCTCTCCTGCCCATTAGAACATCCCAGATTACATTCTTGAGGCCTATAATGGCCCAATACTGTTGGTTATGCTGCTTAAATATGCATAGCTACACATTCATTCATCTTGTACATTAGGCTTAAAATAACAAGATTTTGCTCAGTATTTTATGCAATTTCACTTATTGTATTATTAATAAAAAAGCATGCCAGTAAGTTAAGACAACTTAAAATAAAGCAAAGACAAACTCATGACAGCAATATTTTGGTCCCGAAGTATATTGGCATGAATATTATTGGGTAAAAACAGTGCCAGCCCCTTGCACTGTGAATGCAGTTATTTTCCTTTGGAGGTTGAACATGGTTTGCAAGGCTTTCATTGGCTATTATATCACTTCTGCCACTGCATCTGTGAAAGCATTCTACCTACAAGGGTGTCTCAGTGCAGTTGCCAATATTCTGCGCTTTTATTGTAGAAGAGGTCTTAAATATACTTCTGTCTCCAATGATGCTTGTCCCTCAAGATGATATTTGGCAGATGCTTCAGAGTTTCAGAGTCCTCTTTATTTCACACTACTATATATTATCATATGTGTGTCATTTCAAGGATGCATTTCAAAATAACTGCTATTTAACCATGGACTGTACTGCAAATGGATTTTTACTTCATACCAAATGAGTGAGAATTTTTAACCTATTTTTGTGGATTTTGATCTACTACCAGCTGATGCATTCCATCATAGCAAGAAGTGCACATCCTATTGTGACATTTAGTATACATTTACAGATAAACACATCTAGTAGTGATAATGCTTTACAAAACCAGGTATAATGATGTAGATATTAGAAGAGTACATAATTTACTGTTTCTGTGGCTCTTGAGTGTATCAAACTTTATGTTAGGTACAGTACTATGAATTGTTTAAAGTGCAGATATCTCTATGTCAAGACACAAGTTCCTTTACATAAACATCAGTCTTGGAAAAAGATCACTAACATTTGCTTATTGTAGATTTATATATGCTATATTCACATAATCACAGTAATAATTGCAGGAAAAGCCTTTTTAGAGTGTGGGAAGGACTGATTTCATATTTTTGTGCAGAGCTGTATGTTTTACTTATTTTCTGCAAGGCTTCTGCAAACATTTTCAGTTAATGCTCTGGAGGCACCATAAAGAAACAGAGTAAATGTAAAGTAAACACAGGTTTTGATGGTACAATGTTTGACAAGTTTTATTCTCACTGTAAATACTGCTTCTTTTAACAGTATTGTTATCTTTAGCTTCCAATATTGTTTTCTGCCTTTCTTCTTGTCAAACCAGAAACCTACAAGAATATTGTACTCTGTGTGCTTTTTGTATCTGAAATTGTTCATTAGAACAGAAGGCGATTTAAATTCTAAATTACTCTGTTAGCATTTTTTTACAACTTGGTGAACAGAAATACCTGATTTCAAAGAGTTGAAAGGATAGTTGTTATTCAGCATCAGTTATTACTGTTCCTTAAAAGAAAATTAAAATGAAATCATACCATAGAAGGGCTTGAGTTGGAAGAGATCTGAGATATCGTATTACTCCAGTCCCTCTGCTGCAGGCAGGGTTGTCATG
The DNA here is from genome assembly GCF_002078875.1 of Numida meleagris. Taxonomy (NCBI): domain Eukaryota; kingdom Metazoa; phylum Chordata; class Aves; order Galliformes; family Numididae; genus Numida; species Numida meleagris. The sequence continues at coordinate 69,773,399 of NC_034410.1, read as the reverse complement.
CACTAAATTAGACACTAGATGAGGTTGCCCAGGGCCCCATGCAACCTGATGTTGAACACCTCCAGAGATGGGGGCATCCACAGATTCTCTGGGCAGATTGTGACAGTGACTCACCACCTTCTGAGAAAAAAAATTCCTAGCATCAAATTTAAATTTCCTCTCTTTTTGTTTAAAACCATTACCCCGGTCCTTTCACTATCAAGTTATGTATAAAGTCTGTCTCTGTCCTGTTTATAAGCTTCCTTTAAGTAATGAAAGGCTGCAGTCAGGTTTGCCCAGACCCTCTACTTCTCCAGGCTGAACAAGTCCAGCTGCCTCAGACTTTCTTCACTAGAACAGAAATCAAATATCAAAATGGAAAGTTGGAGGTTTAAAAACAAAATTAAAATACAACAACAAAGACAAATAAATAAACAAACCAATAAAATCAAGAAAATAAAACTGAAGTATACCGCCTTTTGTATTTATTGCCTGGAATTCCATGTATTTATATATATTTTTTTAAATGAAAGAGTGTAGAAGAAAGAAACTGGTAAAAAAAAAAAAAAAAAAGAACCCGAAAAAGTGCATTTAATTTGTAGATTTAAATTCTTGGAACTAAGTAGTGTCTTTAATATCAATGCTTTATTTATGGTTTGAGCATTACGGTATTCAGCATGATATTAATCACAGTAAGGTAGGTCTACTGAGTTAGTGAAAAGCAATGGTGTTATTGAGAGAAATCTTGTCCAAAAATATATTGGTCAGTTATGAAGAAATATGTATTTGCATGTTTTGAGCGCTTGGTGTGATTGATGAGCTAAGGTGAGGAACATAATTGCAATGAATATACTGATATATTTAAATATAATTAATTATATCATATTATGTTATACAATATTAATATATTAGCAAATATTTGTACTGTTTATCCTGAAATCTTGAGTGATTATTTTATTAGAAGTATTTCATACGAAATGTGACTCAGACAAATCTCACAGGCAAGAAATTACAGACTGAGTAAATTGTGACTTGTAATTTATTGCTTAGATCATTGCATTCATATTGTTAAAATTTCAGCACATAGTTCTGCAAAGTGCTATTTTCATTCAAATAACTTTTACCGAAGAACTGAGTTAAAAATTAGCAAAAGGATAAGGCTCTATACTTTTTGTAAATTTCCAGAAACAAATGTTCTAAGAAAATAGAAACTGAAACCATTATAATTTTGAACTTTATTTACTTGTATTTATTTTATTTGTCATTATTTTTTTCCCTCGTTGATTGTTTAGTTTAGAAAAACATAGCATAGTGCAGCTGAGTTACTGTTAAGAGATGTTTTGGGGATTCATCCTGAGTCAATTCATGTTACTATTGGCAAGAGACTGTATCTTTGTTATCAGAATTCATCTTCTTAAATTTAAGCTCATGATTCTTAATCCATTTTGTTAAAAGGAAGTACTGTTTTTACAGGAAGTTGAGAATGCCGATACTTTCATTGTTTAATTCACACTTTATTATGCTAATAAGCTAATAATGGATTTTGTCTGTCTAGTTGTAACCACCAGTTTGAAACATTTCCATACAATCTAGATTGTCATTTCCAATACCATTCCCCATAAATACTTGCATAGGCAAGTGAGCACCTGGAAATTGTAGAAAAAAAAGTTTTGCTGAACTTCTGCCATCGCATTTCATCACACAACTTGTTCAAGTAATAGAAGTAATAGATTTCTGCTTACTCTAAACCAAGGCATTAGATTCTTTTCACATGACTGTCACATATTCAAAAAACATAACATTTTACAGAGAAAAATTAGTAAATGGAAATGTTTCCATGCGGAATTCTTAAGACTACTAGAGTACTTCAGTAAAATATTCTATAACCTTTCCACTACATACCAAGGGAAGTTCATCTTTTGATTTATTTCCCAAATAATTTTCTTTTCTTTTTAATAATTTTTTATACATCAACTCAAAATATTGTGAGAATGACAGCTGAAGATCAATCAGCAGTTCAAGATGATGTTCCACAGCAATGACTTCTACACTTCACAGAAGACCTGCAGCGTTCTTACAGGCCTATAATATGCTATAACTCACACTTTCAATTAGGTAATCTTGAGTATCAAGTGGATTTAGCATTTGTAATCAGGTTGGGAGATCTGGCAGGATTCAGATATTTAACTTATTAGGAAAAATGATTGTTTTTCAGTTTTGAATTTATTTTTCTTCTCCACAACACTCACTTCCTGAAATATTTTGATGATACTGTGAAAGAAATTACATCAGACTTCTAAAAATAAATTAGAAAAGAGTCTGATCTTAGGAAAAAGATCAGAAGGGAAAAGGTGTCAAAAATCCAGAATCTCATCCATTTATTTCAACAAAATTTGTGAGGGCTTAGTTTTGAATTTTCTTATAATAAATAAATTTATCAAAATTTATCTTGAAAATTTAGCTAGAAATCATGACATCAAGATCTTTGTAGTTTTTATCAGGACACTTCAGTTTATTAGGGTTCAGGGTGTGAAAGCACACATACACGTTCCCGGGTTTCGGCACCACTTGAAAACACACTCACACACACACACAGACACGCACACAATAGCAGCAAGAAAAGCTTTTTTTTATTCAAAGGTATAGCACTACTTTTATAATACTTGTTATCCACTATTGCCATCTAAAGCTTACTCCCTTAATGCTGATTGGATATTTTTGCTGAGGCATGTAGCAGTGAAGCATGAAGCAGTATTTTCCATCTACTGACATATCAAAAGGTAGCTTATCGGATCATCTTAGTTTGCCATTTTCCCTGTGTCATGGGTACATTCTTTGGTCAACTTGTCCCTATTCCTTCGGGGAGGGGGCCTTTCTCGTTACATCTCTTATCCTCGCAACCGCCTATTACAACATCTCCCCTTCCCCGTGCTTAAAATTATCCGCGTCACATCGCGATCCACAATCACTACCCCTACACCCATTCCTACACATCTGATTTCTATGATATTTGAAAAATCTGTTTCATCTGTTAAACTATTCTACTTCCGTGCTCTAATTTTTTTCTCAGTTATGCCTACTCCATGCACTATAGCTTTCTCCCGAAGTTACACAGAAGCATAGCACACATCGCACTGCAATACATATTAGGACAAACAGAATGATTACAATAATGCAAGCCACAAAGAGTTGCTTTAGCCAGGTAAAGTTAGGCAACCAGCCTGTGAGTTTCTTCCATAATTCCGTGAAGCCAGATGACGTATCATCCATCGATACTTGGTGGAAAATTTTGGTATGTTCCCATATAGCCTGAAGGTCAGTTTCTATCCATTGGGTCTGGTCCACATAGGCACAACAACTTTGATTAATTATTATGCAAACACCTCCTTCTTTAGCTGACAGGAGATCCAATGCCATTCTATTTTGTAGCACCACCTTACTAAGAGTCAAAACTTCGGTTTGTAAGCCCCTAATTGCATCAATTGTAGCATTTTCTATTATTTCTAGGGTAGCTGAAATATTAACAATTGCTTTTTCTAGCTTGTTTACCCCAAGAAAGGGAATGAACCATCTAACGAAACTATGGAAACTAGTGGGTTTTTCCACTAAGGGCTTTAATGCCCTCCCTACCCTCTTCCAGGGTGTACGGAGGTATCCCGTTAGGGGATTTGTCCGATCATGCATAGAAAGGATCGGTGCTAGGGCTCCTACAGTACATGCACCACCCCAACTTTCCG
>NC_034410.1:69766535-69768203 GCF_002078875.1 Numida meleagris | reverse complement strand
GAAGGTGTTAAATGGGTTTTAATCATTATTCTACTTGTGATAGTTGCTAGAATATTGTATAGTTGTCTGCTGCGTGCTGCCGCGCCAAAAGCTGCGCTTGTTGTGACTGACAACAAGGATTCGGACATCATTCGTGATTGGCTACAAGATCAAGGGGGGCACAATCCTAAGGATTGTTTTGCCTTACAACCCTAAAAGAAAAAGGGGGGAATTGTTGGAAAACAGCTTGCTTGGCAGCACGTAGTTACTGATTTACTAATGATTTATGATGTAATGATGTAATCCCTAGATACGTGGAATGTGGTGTTTCCAGTGTGTTCTAGTATATTTCAGCATATCCATAGTATTCTGTATCCATAGTGTTGTAGTTAACAACACATCCCATATATGGAGATTACTTGGGCAACGATTTGTTAGCGTGTGCGTCGCATAGAGCTTGTATCCCTGGACCCTGTATCCCTGGAAGCATATATGCTATATAAGATGGTGTGTTGCTACAATAAGGTAGAAGCCGTGAACTCATATTGAGTGTAGAGCTTCCCGCGCCGTGGGGGTTGACCCTGTGGGAAACTTGGGGAGTTTCCCAACAGCTGACAACACAGGTCCACCCTGCTGTACAGCTCCAAAAGGCACAAGTTGAGCATTAACTGCACGTAAATCATGTAACAATCGAAAGGCACCGGAGGGCTTCTTAATAACAAAGACTGGGGTATTCCACTGGCTAAGAGAGGGTTCTATATGTCCTAACTGAAGCTCCTGCAAAACTAATTGCTTGAGTGCTGCAAGCTTTTCATAAGAGATGGGCCACTGATCTACCCAAACGGGACGTGCGTCTCGTTTCCAGCGCAGCGGGATTGCATATTCAGCAGACAACTGGCAGACAGTGGCCCTTATCATAAATTTGTAATACGCGTACCTAAGCCATTTAAGAAGTCACGCCCGAGTAACGTTCCTGGCACTCTAGCAACAAGTGGAACAAGCAGAACAGGTTTTTATCCCAGCGGGGTTCACTACCACCCTTTTCAGAGAAGGATATGTAAGTTGATCCAGCTGCCAGCTCGGGTACGGCGGTGTGGTTTCATCCCATCCCAGATGCCAGGGACCTTCATCTTGCTCTTTGTTCGGTAAAGAGTTTGCAGGGGGCGCGGAGGGTGCGATCTTCGTGGGCGCGGTGTCCTGTTCTTCTGCCAAGCACCTGATAACGAAATCTCCCCCGCCAGATCTCCCCTCCGTTTTCCCTCCCCCCGGATCGTCAGGCTTACCAGAGGTGCTCCGGGCTCCCTCATCAAGCCCTAACAATTTTCGCACCTCGATAGCTGCTTTTCCCTCCTCCCTGGCTGCCCGTACAGCCCCTAAAATCAATCCCCAGGTTTTTAATTCTGCCGCCTTCTGAACGCTCATCGTATGTCGCGCCAGTGCAGATGTGAGAGAATCCCACTTCTGATGATTAAGTACATCCTCTGGAGTATCTATTTCTCCTTCCCTTTCTAAGCGAGAGAGTACCGCAGTGATCTCTTTCTTAGAAGGCATATTCTTGCCACAGTAATCTTTACAGAATTGCAACAATACCTTCATTACAGAATCCATGGTCAGCGCCCCGCCGTCACCTCGGGTTTTACACGCTGAAAATAAAGTGGCGCCCCGCCGTCACCTCGGGTTATACACGCC
>NC_034410.1:69758713-69765875 GCF_002078875.1 Numida meleagris | reverse complement strand
CTCGTATCCTCGCAACCGCCTATTACAACAAGGGTGTGCAAAGTATGCCCTATTAAGCTTGTGATTTCTAATGAGAAGGAAACATATCTTAACCACTCAAAAGTCCCGTTTTCTGTCTGTATTTTTATCATTGTATCCCATGCCTAGATTTTCACTCAAAATTGTTGTTATTACATTTTTATCATAATGTTCTTTAATCCTCCATGCAATTACATTTCTGGATGTGCTTTGGAGGAAATAGTCTTTGGTTTAGGAGGACAGATTTTTTCAAGTTAAGGATTTCTTGATTGAACAGAGCTGAATTTACTTTTCACAGCCATTTTTTATATGTTAAAAATACTGAGTAAATGCAAAAAAAAAAAAAGAAGTAGAATGAAAACATAGATCAGATACCAAAATGTAAACCATTTGTACAATGGCAGATAGAGCTCAAATGATTTATTTCATCTTTATTAGCTAATGTTTGGAAATGATTTATATGTTTATATTTCGTGTCCATGGCTTGTAGCTTTTCTATGCTTTAAAATTTCTGTTTCAAAAACTATTTCAGTACAGTTTTCTGCTGCTATACAAATGAAACTTGGATAACAGCCTGTGTGCATTGTTTCTCTTTTTTTATGGTATGTATGCTATTGTTGAATTTTCCTTTGTATGTGTTTTCTGTGGTACACTAACACTATTTTTCTTTCAAAAGCTTTAAACAGCAACAGTACAAAAAATATCATAAACACATTTTCTCACCGTTATCTCTAGGCAATAGCAAAAATATAAATGGATATGCATGCTTCTGGGAAGGAGAACCACGTATAATGCAATATTATATTACTACTCTCATACTCATGAATGTAAGTCAGGATGAGCAAAGACAGGATTGTTCAGCTTGAGGGAGATAAATGATGAAACCAAATGCTTTGAAAATACGAAATCAAATGGTCAGTTCCTAATGCAATTAACTTTACCTTCTAGATTAGGATTAGAAAAGGATTAGATGCAGTAAGCATGTTAATAACAGAATAAAAATGTTTCACAATGCATGCTGATATTCCTTATTATTTTTTTTTCCAGTCTCTGTCCTTGTTGAAATTGAAATTTCTCCTCCTGCCAAATTTATATCTTGCTGCCCAGCTTCACTGCTTATAATCCATATTTCTTTTGCTGCAGCTCACTAACTACCAGAGACTTTGAAATGAACTGGCAATCTCAGTTACACTTTGTTAAATTCATACAAAAATCTTACAGCATTTAATAGGAATCCGTTTTCCTGATTTGTTTTTCTAAAAATGAAATTCATCAATTTCTGAACAAAGTTTAGTTTCCTTAATAAGGAGGTATAACATTATTCTGGAGATGGTGTAATAGGATACCTGCATCCCCTCATACCTGCATCCCCTCATACCTCAGAAAAACAAAACAAAACAAAACAAAAACACTTTTAAAAATTCCTCTCATATATATAACCATATGTACTAGTTACATAGTATGTGAGAAATATTAATAAATATTTATCTAAGAGTGTATCTTTGGACAGAAACCAGGCATTGCTTATCACGTTATGTCATGTCTGTCTGAGATATTATTTCCACACTGATAATATTTTCAGTATGAAGACAGTTGACTTTGTCAGTGATGAAAGCTTTCACAGTGTAAAATCAAAAACAAAAACAAGAAAGTCATCTTTTACATCAAATAAAGTGCCTATATGCAGATGATTTATGGCTTGTTATGTGTTATGTCTTACTAATAATGAAATATTCAAATACCATAACCTTTCCCATCTGTTCAGTGAACAGCTGTGACTTGGTGCTTGGCACCTGATCTTTGCAACAGTTATGTTCAATCTTTACATAAATAACACAGGAGATGTATTAGAGGTCAATAAGATTTTCAAGTGTGTCAGTTAAGATGACATACACAGATGCACAAAAAGCCCATTCTTACCACAGGGTAAAGATCACTATCTTTTCTGATCTTAAAGAACTTCTAAGAAAGGAGAAGGCAACAGCCGATTTCAACAAAGATTTAAATCAGCATTCATCAGAAGGTGAAAAATTGCTCATAAAAAAACTAATAATTTTGATTACTTTTCAAAAATGCTTATAAAAAGACTTGAAATGTAAATTTACAAGCGCTGTAAAAGTAGTGCCCCCTACTTTATTATTTTGGCCCATGGCATCAGAGGCAGATGTTGGTGGTATGGCAGTAGAAGTTAAACCATGTGACAAATGGCAGCAGAGGTGCAGTCTGGTAAAGTTGCGTCTTACATACGAAGTGCATATGAAGCAAAGGTGTGTAAGTGAATTCCTTCACGTGGAAAAAATTTCAAACATTGACATTCCCTGACACTTGAATGTTTATGGAGATCAAACAGTGGATGTGAGCACAGTGTGGCGGTGGGTGGTGCATTTCAGCAATGGCAACAGCGACAGTGTGTCCCTTCCTTTGGTGCAGATTTGTACGAGTGTGGCATGCAGTCTCTTGCTCATGGCTGGTGAAAATGCATAGCTAATGGAGGTTACTATGTTGGAAAACAGTGTTTTGTAGCTGGAAATTTATCAAATAATGTTATTTTGCACTTTGTGTCATAGATTCTATGATAATAAATGGAAAGCATTACTTCTATCTATTTATCTATCTGCCTATATATAACCCTATTTGAGATGGAACAATTTTATGATTTAACCTAGAACCCTTCCTGGCTTGAGAAATTTTGTCTTCAGATAAACAAGCTTGTTATAGGCTTAAAGCTCTTCAACAAGTCTTTCCTTGTTTCTGTGCTCAAGTACAAGAAGGTTTCTTGTCTTCACTGATGAACAGGGAATGAGAATGCCCTGTGAATGGCACTTGACTGAGCCTTTGATAATTAGTCTTCATTTCCTCTGTCTCCTCAGTGATTTTCCTCATACAGCAGAGAATTCTCTCTAGGGTCCTAACTTCTCATCTGACACATTTGGCATCTTGTTTCCTTTTCTGTATATCCTCAAGAAAGGGAACTGTTGACTTCTCCCATAAATGCTAGTACTCAATATTTAACCCTAAAATTGTTTATCATGCTTTCCTTCATAAAGGTCGAGAGCTTTTTCATCTTATTAGCTCCTTTGTCATGAAGGAAATAAATAAATTTTGAATTGAATTTTTGCAATGTAAATGAGTCTGAGGTGATATAGAATTGAAAAAAAAAAAATGCTGACTTGAAGTACATGAAGTTTATCTTAAGTAGTTTTTATTTTTACCCACTTGTACTATATTTGTCCCTGTACTTCACTTTTAATATCTGTTACATATATGATCACCTCAGTCCTACTGGTACAGTGCCATTATCTTCTCAGTAACAACTTCCTTGTGTGTCTAAAAAGATGCCTCAGAATAATTTATTTCTAGAGACTGTATTTAATGTATTTCAAATGCACACAATTCCATTCTTTCTACACTTGAAATAAAAATCTTTTTTTTTTTTTTTTGAGGTTTTCTGATTTAAACCTTAGGGTTCTGTAACTTGAAGTATCATGAATTTTCAGCATGTATCTATTAACTTGATCTTCCTCACAGCTTTCTAAAAGTGATCATGTAACTGCATCTTTCACATCTTTGATTGTGCTAAGACAGTACAGGACTTAAGTTTGTGAAATAAATTTGCCAAGGAAAATTTCCTTTTCTGATGTTTATCATTTTATCTCATTTTAAAAGTATTTTGGAGGTGGCATATTTTCTCTTGTGCTAACTTCAACCTGTTTATCTTAGACAGACTGTCTAGGTGTTGGAAACTTACATTTTACCTTGAACAAACTAAAACCATGAATGTATCTTAGTTGATTTGCTGCTGTTTGAGAATGCTTCTGGAATGCCCTTGTTGTTGTCTTTTTTCATCCTCTTTCTTGATACTTTTTGAACGGTGTTATTTTTTGTTGTCGTTTATCTCTGTTCTTGATACACTTTGACCACTTTTGGTTTCTTTTGTTATCTGATATGCTAAAGAGCTGACCTAAATATCCATTTCAGTAACTACAGGCACCCTTGTCCTTATGTGGAGACTTTGAGGTTGGTTTATAAATCTTTGCTTGGGAGTACTATACAGAGATTTACATTGCCTATTAAACTGTCTAGTCTGCCACTAACACCTCCAGCCTTATTACTGACATGGTCATCTATGCAGCTGGTGTTGGGAAAATTTTTCAACTAAATTGAAAATTTATAATTCCCTCATTTATTTGTTAAGAATTTATTTATTGATCTCGCTGTGAAGGCAACATGCCAGTTGGCTCCTTTCCATGTACAGATCTTAATTTCTCATGAATCTTAGGGATCTTAGGGGTGTTGAGAAGGTTTGAAATTTTCCTCTTTGTTTTGAATATTTTGTCAATTTTTTATCATTCATTTTATGTAATCATGTGCAATTTAGGATACTATGGATTTCAGCAATCAAGTCAGTCGGTACAGGTTGAGATTCAACCTGCTGGAAAGCATCATTGCAGAGAAGGACATGAGAGTCCTGGTGGACAACAAGTTAACCACGAGCCAGCAGTGTGCCCTTGAGGGCAAGAAAGCCAAAGGTGTCCTTGACTGCATTAGGAAGAACATAGCCAGCAAGTGGAAGGAGGTGTTCATTCCCCTCTATTCTACCCAGGTGAAGCCATTTCTTATGTAAAATGTGTGTCCAGTTCTGGTCTCCCCAGTACAAGTGAGACATGAAACTACTTGTGGGAGTTCAGTGGAAGGCTATAAGGATGAACAGGAGCCTGGAGCATCTCTCTTAGAGGAAAGGCTGGGAGACTAGAGCCTGTTTAACGTGGAGATGAGAAGATTGAGAGGAGTCTTATCAATGTACATGAATATCTTAAGGGAAGGTGTCAAGAGGATGGAGCCAAGCTCTTTTCACTGGTGCTCAGTGACAAAGAGACAGAACATATCTGTATGTAACAGATGTTGAACTTAAAAAAATTGTTTTATTCCTGCAGTTATATGCAAATGATGAGCTGCAAAATAGGAAGAATATTTTGAGATGCTGCAACAAATATAGCAGTTAATATATAATTAGTTTCAAGCCCCAAAGCCCTGCTTTCTAATGAAATCTATCACTAAGAACTCCTTAAATCACTGTAGAAACTAGATGAGTAAGTGACAAAACAATAATGAAGAGTGAAATAATAGTTGTAGATGCACAGTAAATTTATCCAGAGATAAGTGAGTGCATCTGTTATGCTGGATGTCCACTTTTATGGCTTTGAGAGATATTTGCAGATAAATGTTGGCAGTGTCTATCAAACAACAGAAATAACTAAGATCTATGTACATTGTTTGATAAAACCTTGTCATGGTTTTATGATTTTCGGTTATTGGTATTCCACATACATAACATGTAGTTTATGTACCTGGTTCTCAGAAGAGAAGAACTACTACATTCCCCAGGGGACTTTGCTGCCCTGTTACCATTTTCCGGTCAGAGGGAAAGATAAAAACTCACAGATCATGAGACCTTATTTTCTTCTCATCCCGGAAGCATCTCGCTCCCCAGCCGTCTCACCATCGGCACTAGAGTAAGGCCTACCTTAATTTTGGACACTCTCTCTCACTGTATTGGATTTATTAGCTTAAATTGTAATTATATTGTATTATAGTGAGTTATTTTGCATTCCAACATCTTATTTAGTAAATTAGTTTATTTCTCCTCAGATTGTTACCACTATTTTGTTTTTAGGCCCATCTCCCTACCCTTTTTTCCCTTTTCACTTTCCTGGGGCATTGGTCCATGGGTCCCCCCCCCCATTAGTCACGGAACCGGGCCAAACCAGCCCGTAAACGATTGACAAACCTGAAATCTATTTCTCTCTGCAATAGCTTTATAGGTTATGCTTAAGCATATCTGAATGACTTTATACATCCCTTGTCAGAGTAGTCAGAAGTCATTTGAAGTATCAGCTCTCTGCATTCAGGCCTGAAGAAAATTTCAAATGTACAGTTCACATGCGATTTAACACAATCATTTTTCTCACCCAACAAGAATTTATTTTGAAAACTTATTTTTCATTTTTTTCCCATGAAGTTACAAAAACACTTTCCTTCCTTCCTTCNAGCAGGATCTAAAGCAAATACCAAAAGCAAGAGTAAAAGCGGCAACAGTGAAGGCAGAACTAACGTGAAGTGTCCAAGTGCCCCATTCGTCCACTTTTTGAGGAGCGGTTCCTTCTCTGTTCCTTCCTTGTCCGATGTCTCCGGTTGTGGTCTCCAGGGCCTTCTCGGGATTAGATTCTGAAAACAAGAAGGCTCATGATCCAGTTAGTCCCTTGTCGATAGCCGGCTTAACTTTTCGTGATGGTACCCAGACAATTTTCCCAGAATCCTAATGCTTAACAGCCGCATACCCTCTCCCCCAAACCAGAATCATCCAACCTGATTGCCCCTCCAACGGGGAGGTCTGAACACGAATTTGAAGAGAGATACTGAGGGGTCTTGCTAAATTAAAAATAGGCAGTGAGTCGGAATAAATAATTTTCCCCCCAAAATCTTGTAATGCTGCAAGAAGGACTTCAGGGAGCGGCTGTACATTGCGAAACAGGCCCTGTAAATGTATCACATCAGGTTTCCTTGCTAGGGCTCGTAGCGAAAACAATCGAGTTTTTCTAAGCAGCATTGCCAGAATCTCGAGCCAAGAAGTATAGGCACGCGTGGGTTGCACAGAAAACAACCACCACAACGGTTGTGGTTTGGCATTGAGAGAGTGGCCTAGCACGGCAGCAGCTCCCTCCTCACACCGACAAACAGCTATTTCAATGGCCTGGGCTGGGTCCAATCTCGTAATCGACTTTTCCATACAATTCTGTAAGATCTCTTGCCAAGCCGCAGCCATTTCATCAGTCAATTCTCGGGGCTCCCTTGGGTCTGCTCCTCTCAATTGATCATAGAAAGGCTTCATCAATCGAGGAGGTATTCCCAAGGCACCCCGAACCCACTGAATAGCCCCTACCAGCTTCTGCACATCCCATAGGGTGTTAACCCGCGGCTGGATATTAAGGCCTACTGGCTGAACCATTTCAGGGCCAAATCTATATCCCAGGTATTCCACTCCCGGGCCCCTTTGTAATTTTTGCTCCGAGATGGTAAATCCAGCAACGGTCAGCATGGTTATTACCTGCAACTCGAGCGCCTTCAACCCCATTTCAGTGGGGGC
>NC_034410.1:69710582-69757351 GCF_002078875.1 Numida meleagris | reverse complement strand
AAAATAATTTGAAAACTGGTTTATGAAATATTTTTATAAAGCAGAAGAAACAAAGCAGAAAGCTAGATTATGTTCCTGTAATGTAATATTCAAGTTAACAACTGTAATAAAAGAAAAACAATAGTAATTTTAATACTGTGTGGAGAACTAATACTGTTGATTCTTATGCAAACATTTCATTCTCATATTATAATACATAATCTTGGAAAAACCTAGCAAAAATAAAAATACCCACAGGTATGAATCTGAAGCTTTCTAAGAATTTGAATTTGATAATTAAATGCATTCGTAGTTCTACTAAGCCAAACAATTCTGTGCTCACCGGACATGATTCTATGCAATGTTTTTAGTAAAATTAGCTTGTTTATATCCATTTAGGAACTCTTTTTGATGTAGCTAGTATTCCAGAGTTGTGTTACAAGATGTGTAAGTACAAGCAATTATATATTTTTATAATAATAATTAATTGTATATAGCAGCAAAAACTCCAAATGAGAAGTTCTACTCCAGATATTGATGGGAGAAAACACGGGGCCTGAAATGGGTGATGAGGATTTTAGTTTATTGGTAAGAGATCATATCATTGTTATTTACACAAATGCATCAAATTCATAGCTTGAATTTTTAGACATTTCTTATCCAAACAGGAACAGTTTATGTTCCAGAGAAGAGAGGCTAAATTGCTGAAATAAGCTATGTACAAGAACCTGATTTTTCACAAATCCTTATTTCTATCTCCAACTTCTGTTAATTCTTTTTTCCTAAGATAATTTCTCCAATAGATTTAACCAATATATGTTTGGTTTCTGAGCTTCTTTTTTTTTTTTTTTTTTTTTTTTTTGTCATTAGTGTGCTTTTCATTATATAGAGGGGAAAGTATTCAATGTAAGTATTGTGATAGGTGAAGACAGGTGGATTGGGTAAATATCAGCTTGCTCCCTTAAAAATAAATTTATTAGCAATAACAAACCATTCTTATATCAAGGGATTTCCAGCAAAAAAAAAAAAGTTACCTAGTCAGATAGTTAATGTGGAATGCTGACTGGATTGCTTCTCGTTAAATGGATTGGGAAATGTAGATCTCAGGTGGGTTTGGTTTATACCTGTGAAAAGATAAGTATGATAAAAGAGCTACGTGGTCTGTAGGGATTGTGTCATGATGTTAAAGATGTAATTTGGTAAATGAAGAAGCACCTAGGGGGAAGGAAAAAGGAATGACCTAAGAAACAAATACTGATACAAGTTCCAAAAAAATGGCTTTCCGTGGAGTAACACCAATGACAATATTTTAAAGAAGAAAAAATGTTCTGATTCATTTGACCTAGATTTTTCTGTCTAGTAAAAGTGCATCTCTCTTCCCAGATATGCAAACAAAGTAGTGATTGTGCAAGCAATGAGAGCATTAAGGTTTCTTACTTGTAGTAATGAAGATTCTGATAGTATATGAGACATTAAATGCTAATCCTTATTATAAATGAAAATGTGCATTGCAATGTCAATGTTATTACAGAGCATCATTAGAAAGAAATGTAATGACTGGAGGCCCACAGTATTCTGAAATACACTGGCAATCTGAAAAACAGAGTACAAAAGCAATCTAATAATGGAAGGAAATAATTTCATATTATTATGCTTTTACTATTTCTATTAATGTTAAAAAAAAAAAAAGAATGGTAAAGGATGTATGTACACAAATTCAGCACACCACTGTCTACTCCTCTAAGACCTAACTCCAAAAAAAAAAATAGATCTAGAACATTATATTTTCTGACAAATTTATTTTGTTTAAAATACTAAATTGAACAGCTACTGAGTAATAAAACTGAACATGTGGCAGACTTTTTAGTGATTTGAGTTTGAATAAGGGGAAGAGATTGTGGACATAACATGAAGGTGCTTGGGGGAATGTCATGCTTACTCCAAAAATAAAATGAGGACAGTACTTTCTTAACTTGATGGATGCAGGAAGATAAACGATCATTACTTCATTACTCTGAGCCCTCAGATAGTGTAGTGGTAAGCTGTAGGGCCACACAAACACATTCATAATACGAGGTTAGTTTTTTACATCACTTCAGAAGAATAAATATCTTTCTAAATATCCACCCTTGGAAAACTGTTAAGTACCTATTGCTGTTACTTAGTTAAGTCATTCAATCAGTTGCAGCAATTCCTGTCCAATGTTATTTTAAGAAAGATAACTGTACACTGCATGTTTCTCTTGCTAGATTATGTTAAAGAGAAAAAGCATTATATTTGCAGAAGCTCAAACTTAATCATAGAGTAATATAAAAAAATCTTTATCCTAGACAGAATTTGCCAAATCCAAGAGTGAAGTAGAAAACTACTGATGCCAAGCTATAAAAATATGTGTTAGTCTTTATAATGTATTCTAATTAAATCAGGAGGCATCAGGGTTTAGTAGACTTGGAGTGCAATTGAGTTCAGCCAGCTGTCTGGAAAAACTTGGTATTGCTCACCTGTTCAAATCTGATTATTCTGATTTTGTACCTCATCCATGCTTTTCTTTCTATAGGACTATTTGCAAATATCTGAAATCATTGTATTTTACAAATTAAAATCAGACAAATATATAGAAAACATATATTAAATAATGAAAAAGGGATATACAAAAGACCTACGTGAGTATCTTATGTTTTCCCTGTTATTAATTGTTAAGAATTCACCTTCTGCCTTAGTTAATAAATTGTCTGCATTGATTAAGTCAAAACGTGAAGAGAGCTTCATGTTAACAGGAGAAAAATAATAAGCATTTTTAAACTGCTTGTATTTATTTTTATGCGTTACTTAGAAAAACAGAGATGCATAGATCACTCTGAATGTGATGCATTCTGATTATTTCCATGGAAACTACAACAGATACAAAGAGCACAATAACATTGTTTGATAGAGCAAACTCCCAGATATGAAATACTATTTTTTCAACATAGTCACCACCTATACATTTACACCAGCACTGATCCTGCATGTCACTCTGGTAAAAACCTGCACCAGAGTCTCTGCCACGATTGCTGAAATGCATTATCCACTGCCTCACGGTGCTCACATCCACTGTTTGGTCTCCATAAAAGTTCAGCAAGCATAGATGAATGTCAATAGGTGCAATTTTTTCTGCATATGGAGGAATTCCATTCCACACTTTTGCTTCATACGGACTTCTGTGTCAGATGCCTTTTGTCAGACTGCGCCTCTGCTGCCATCTGCCACATGGCAACAATGTGCCATACCATCAACATCCACCTTTGACATTGTGGATCAACAAATAAAAGGCATTGTTTTTGGAGCAGCTTTCATATAAACAAAATGTTTAAAATATTTTTAAAAGTTCTTTGAAGATTTCAGAAATTCATATACCTACTTTCTGCCATGTATCTCTTGATGATATGTGTATTGCTATTCATTCTAGACATAGCTGCTGAAAAATACATTATATTTCAAAACAAGGAACCTGCAAACTGCAAACAATTTTATTTTTTTTCTACAGAATTTACACTCAAAGAAATTAAACCTGTTTCCCTCTGATTGATTTTCATGCAATTGCCATTTTTTCTCTTGACTATATTTTTTCCAGTATTAAAGTTTATTTTCTTGCATTGCAGGGTTAGAGAAAGCCTTCTCTTTCAAAACAAATAAACAAACCTTCCAAAACAAACAGATTTCCCCCACTAGTTCTGCCTAAGACCCCCTTGTTTTTCATTGCAAAAGGACCTAATCTGGGGATTTTGTAAGAAAATATTTACTAAGTTGGGGTTGTTTTTTGTGATTTTTTTTTTCAAAATACTTTTATTCTCTAGTTTATTCTTGCCACCTAAAGGCAAATTCTTCAAGTAGGTCCTAAATCAGTCTTTCTTTCACCATTACATGCTTATATAAAATTACATAATGACAATAGGATTAAAAAAAAAACAAAAACAACAAAACACGGGTTTGCAGAACTACAGGAAAAGAAATTAAGACAGGACAGCAGACAAGCAAGAAGAAAACACCAAAAGCACTCAAAAATTCTGGTAAAAACAATTGAGTCCTGGTATTTTTTTATGCATTAGAGCTGCTTTTCACAGGTGCTTGATTCCAGAGACTGGAATCCTGCTTAATGGAAAAACAAACATGAATAGAAAGTCATTGCAGAGTATAGAGCTTATGTGTAAAATATAATCAAGGTCCTATAAAAATCTGTTAAATCAGACATGAAAAGACTGTCATGGGAGGCCTGAATTCTCAGAAATTTTGTGTGTAAAAATTCATGTATATGTTAGAACACAGTAGACATTTAAACCTTGTATCTTCTTTTTTTTTTTTTTTTTGACTTTTTTTTTTTATTTTAAATTAATTAGAGTCCTAAGCAGACTTTCTAACCATGTCATACAGGAAGCTTACATGTAATTACTGGTTTTCCAAACACCACATTTTCTCTCTCTTTTGGATATATTCTTATGTGTAGGAAGATTTTCATTGCTTTATAAAGAAAGGCTTGAAATAAGAACTTTAAAATTCAGTAAGAACTGGAGACTAAGGACTGAAGTCTCTGTTAGTTGCCTCACCTGCTGTGACACTGAGAACTCTTTCTTCTGTAATACTGCTCAAGCTGGCAGGGGAGTTACTACTCGAAAGGACTTCACACAGCAAGAGGCACATTGAGGTTGGTGGCAAAATACCCAGGTGTGATGTGCAGCGATACTAGTTCAGTCAGTGAGTTCATCAGAGACACTGATGTTGCTCCTGAAAAATAGTAGAGTTGGTAGTTCATGAAACAATGTCCAAAAGTAACAGTGATGAATAGAGTAGTGTTAGTCTCTTCAAAATTGAAATATTGACAACAATTATCAGAACTAGATACTCAGATATAGCCAATGGAAAGAAATGCCACTTCCATAAAAGAATAAACAATAATAATGGTACATTTTAAAATAGGTTGGATGAAATACATTAATTTATATATAGAGAGAATTGATTCCTATTACTAAGAATGATTATTATATCTCCCAATGCATAAATGTAAATGTTTTCATGACAAAAATTAATTCTGAATTTTAAATTCTTCTGAGAAGTAAAGTATACAGTCCTCAGCAAGAAGCTGTTGAATACAAAGTACATTTTTTTTTATTTTTATTTGGAAAGAATTATTCCATAAAAAAAATTGACTTTCTTTGGTAATTTCCTATTTTATATATTTTATTTAGAAGAAAAGAAATACTCAAGTGTGTCAAGATTTCTTAAAACTAAACACTTACTTCCTGTTTCCAAATTGTATATATTTTTCATTGTGTAAGTAAAATTTTTATTATCAAAACAGCAACAAAATGTAACAGATTGTAGTGCCCTATTGGTGGAGACTTTTAAGACAAAGGCATTTATGATTTGAATGATGTTGATATAGAATCACAGAGTCATCTGAGTTGGAAGAGACTTTAAAATGTCATCTAATCCAGTTCCCTTGCAATAAATAGGGGTATATACCGCTAGATCTGGTTACTCAGAGCCCATCTAGACTAAACTTGAATGACTCCAGGGACGAGGTATATATTTTTTCCTTATATCCAGTCCGAATCTCCCCTCTTTTAATTTGAAATAATTTCCCCTTGTTTTATCGCAACAGACTCTGTGAAAGAGCCGGTCCTTTTCTTCCTTATAGCCCTCCCAGATCCTTCTATTCTCCAGGCTGAACAGCTGTAGCTCTCTCAGCCTGTCCTCATAGGTGAGGTCTTCCATCCCACGGACAAACAGGACCATGTCTCTCCTGTTCCAAGGACTCCACAGCTGCACGCGGTACTCCAGGTGAGGCCTCAGTAGCACAGAGTAGAGGGGCAGGATCACAACCAGTACTCCCAAGTCCAAGACAGGCAGGGCTGTCCTCTATCCTTTCATCCCTCAGGTTGTATTTCTGTGACCCAGGTGCAACGTCTTGCACTTGGATTTGTTGAACTTCATGAGGCTCTCCTGGGCTCACTGCTCAAGACTGTCTAGGTCTCCCTGGATGGCATCCCATCCCTCAGACATCCCACACCACACTGCTTGGTGTTATCCATAATCTTGCTGCAGGTGCCCTCAACCCTGCTGTCAGTATCACTGATGGAGATACTGAAAAGCATCAGTCCCAGCACTAACCCCTGAGGAATAGCACTTATCGCTGTTCTCCATCCAAACATTAAGCCATTGATCACCACTCTCTGGGTATGATCTCACAACCAGTTCTTCATCCATCAAACAGTCCACCTGTAAAATTCATATCTTTCCAATTTGGAGAGAAGGATGCTGTGGGAGACCATAACAAAGGCTTTACTAATGCCTTTGATGAAATGAATGTTTCTCTACTTACATGCTCATCTCCTGATGCCTCCTTCTGCTTCATTTTCCAAGATGGTAGGTTTCCTTATGTATATATATATTCTAAATCAAGGATTTGTGATATTTCAGTTTTATTCAGAAACAAACAAAAAAGCATTTAAGTCATTGAACTCCTTATGGAGTTCGAATTCTGTTACCAAAACACTGATTGATGAGAAATAACTGAGATGTTTGGCCCTAGTAATTTCTTCATACTTCTGGAAAAAAGTGGCCTTGTTCTAATGCTGGCTACATCTTCCACTGCAGATGTTCATCAAATTAATTAATCCCTCTATCTACAGTTGAAATGAAAACATTTTCCTCCCTCAAATATTTGCATACTGGAGATCCTAAAAGGAGTGATCCATGCAGCACAGTAAGTGACATATAAAATCCTGGCAACTTAATTTGTTTTGGGTTTCAACATGTGTTTTGCCCTCACAATGAAGTATGATTGCTTCTAGGAATATATGTCATATGGGAAAGGGAATAAGCAAACAATCAAAAGGTATTTCTTTAAAGAACCATCAGGAAAGTATATACAGAGAGATACACTGGTAGTGTAATTCTTAGTGGACAACATATACGTATGATTTGGTTCTTGTTATTTTGATAATACACTGCAAGGAGAGTTCATCCATAATGCTAGATTATGTCCATTCATAGTTGTGTTTCCTTTTTTATTGCATTAATAAAATTTCTTTCTGCAGTTCTGTACATTTTGTGCAACAGCGAGGCATATAATGTAGACTTTTTTTGTGTACGTTTAAGATGAAGTAAGAGTTTAGTTTACAAGGCAGTTCTACCTTTGAACAGATACTTCTGTCAGTTCTTTTACAGCTTTCTGAAAAAAAAAATTAATGGCTCAATAGTAAACCCTGTTATTTTTGATGACTGTCTAGAGAATATTACATACTACTTCACCACCACAAAATAGAAATAGCTGCAGCATGTACAGACAGTACAACCCTTGTGTCTTCAACATGAGCTTCACATGGTGGAGAGTTAGTGGTATGATTCTTTCCATTTCAGTGTAATCTCTACATCCATTATCACAGTGTAAATCATTAATTTGTGTTTTATGTACGGCTATACCACATAGCACCAACTAAAAGTTTGTGTCATAAGACATGTAAAGTTCAAAGTATGTTGTCCTGCCAAAGAGAACAAACTTGACATGGTAATAGAATGAGGCTTCTGAACGTTATTCATTCATTCACCTCTAAAAATGTAGTTCCCAACACATAGGTATTAGGAGGCTTCCTTTCACTTATATGCGTGGCTATGTATATGATTTTCTACATTGAGTAAAGGCAGAAAATTCATTGCCACACAGAACAATACTTGAAACAACATGAGCTACAATACAAAACAGACAGAAAATACTTTGGCTCTTGACATATAACCTGTGTTTTCCCTCTTGCTCTGTTATGCTGATACTCTGGCTATGCCTTTTATCTTTCTGAATTGGCTTTTTATTTTCTTTTCCATTATAAATAATATATGTTTTTATAGCTACAGCCTAAATTAACTAAAAAAATGATGGAGAAAAAGTATGTAACAGCTGTTAGAATAGCTTAACAGCCAAAAAGTGTGAGATAGATACGACCTTGGACAAACTTCAGAATGTTTTTAAGCTGCTATAATTATCTATCAAACAAAATAATATGATTTGATGGTGATGAGTGCTGATGCTTTCAGGTTTAGTGACATTTCATAGGATGACTCTGTATGTGGCAACACCAGACTCCCCCAATATCTTCGTAGATAGATCAGACTAGCATTTAATCCCTTCGGAACAAACAACCTGTGACAGGAAATACACATGAATAAATAAGATGCTTGCCAAATTCTGGTTCTTCATCAGCTCTTGCACTCAGAAGGGACTGCTGGGCTTACTCACAGGCTGATCAATTTGCATTGGCCCCTGGAATCTGAAAACCTAAGAACAATTATTAGTGTATGATAAAAAAAAAAAAAACTGATTTTACAAAGAAAAACAAAACATTTTAATTTTTCAGTAGCAAGAAGCATCATGTCAAAACATCTCGAGAGTAAACCAAGTCATGGAGAACTTATTTTAGGCAAATTACTGAATTCTGTATGTCATATAATGATTTATGACACTTTGCTGACTCTTATAGTAACTCAGCAAGAAACAGTTCTCTGTGCCCTCAGATGGAAGAGATAGTTTAATTCATGTGTTAAGAGCTACTATTTCCATCTCATCTACTTAAAGAAATTCTCCAACAATACTGGAGACTTTCTTACTTCCTCTCGATTCCTTTTGAATACAAATGAATGCTTTTCCAGCTCTCTTTGGTGGCAGTTGTAGAGCAGTAGAAGAATTGTAATTAAATCTTCAGTTAATACCAAAAAACACAGCCACTGTGGCAAAAATAGAACATTTAAATGCATGCAGCATATGCACTTTTGTGCTGGTTTATTTTTGAAGTCTTAATTCTATGCTGCCAAGTCACAGACATTTTTACAATACGTCTAAGCTCAATATGTCATTCTGTTCCTTTCCATAATATAGAGTCTTGGTCATAGAATGGAAAACAAAAGAGCCAAGTGAAAAGTTATGCAAAGAGTAACTTCAAAATATGGTAACCTGTCTTCTCATGCTTCCAACAAGTTAATGAATCAAATAATAATTACAATTTTCATGTATTCAAGCTGAATTTTTTTTTTGTTTATTTTGGGTGAAATTCCCTACTATTCATATTATCTATGCAAGGACTTTCCCTACTAATTGCAAGTTAATAGAGAAATTATGAAAGTGGATCATGACACAGTGGCATTTTTAAAACCCACAGACTTGCTATTGTGGGACTTAATTCTGCAAAGTCTACTTGCCTGTAGTTCTTGCAATCTTGCTGAAGGTTTGAAGTGGAAGGCTGCATGGTTTCCTCTCACAACACGACTCACCTTAGAAGACTTTCTCTCTAGCAGATGAAACTGAAATTTGAAAATAACTCACTGTAATATTGCATACAAGCTGTTACTGTTATTTTCTTTAGTGTTAGTAGTGAACGAGAGTTATGGATTATTACACTTATGCAGTAATTTTCTGGTTTTCGTTGTTTTTATCTATTACATTGTGTAAGACACATTGACTAAGTAGAATGACACTATGTTCTCATAGGTTATTGTCATGTAGTAAAAAAAAGTGGAATATTATGTGCGGAATATGATAACTAAATAAAGACTTAGACACTTGGAAATGGTGTATCACATTGATTCTCTTTAAAAATAAAGATATGGCATAATATAGATTTACATATAAATGTCTTAGAAACCTGACTCAAAGCACAGCCATTTTAACAAAATGCTTTTAATAAGGTTATTAGATACCGTAATTGTTTTCATGTGATGACTTTCAGTGATAATGTCAAAATACGTTTTTTAACCTTCTCCTTCTCCTCATCTTCCTCCTCCATCCTACAACTGCCAGTCTTTCAAACTCAGCCCACTATCTGAATGCTGAGACATACTCATTCTGTCCATTGTATCTCAAACTCTGTGAAGGATGAACGTGGTGACAGGAAACTAGTATAAAATATTTCACAAGGTGAAACAAAACCTTGCTCCTTCTTTCATAGTTGTTTGGACTGGTGGTAGAAATAAACTGGCAGACTGTTTTTGTTGTTTGCTTTCTTTTTCTTGTAAATTAAACAGCTACAGGGAGACCAGAGGCATATAAACAGGAATGGAAGCAATTGTCAAGGAAGTGTTATGTGCAATGGATGAGAGGAAAGGCACACTGCAACTTACTTCCTTTCTTCAGATATCTTGTTTCCATCCATGTATTTTTCCCAAGAAACTGCTTAACCTGAACCATAATATCTTGTAGGCATGCCCCAGAAGTTTTGAGGCCTCCTACTACAGGCTACCATCAGCTGTGGTTTCAGAGCTCACGAGTGTATTTAGGATACATGAAGTGCCCCTGGAAGCCTCAAGCACACCCAGTAACTATCTGCAGCTGAAGTGGAAACCACCACTTTTAGTATTTCAACAACACAGCTTAAGAAGTTATTTTTGTTCTTCAAGAAAACATCAAGTAACTTTTTTCCAATTAGAAATGCACAATGTGCTCTATTCAGAGTGATTTGTCTGAAAATATGGAGATATTTTGAAATTGAACTTCGCTTTTCCCCGCACTGTAGGGGAGAGAACTTGCCCAGTGCTCTATAAACTGATTAAAGTCTAGACAGATTATGTTGTGTGTAAGTAGTTCATAGCCCTCCTCTACTGAGGCAGCGATCTGTCTACTAAATCACTAAGCATGTTTTAATCCTTCATATATTTACTGTGTTCTTAATTTTTTTTTTTTTTAAAGTGGGTTTAAGATCTGAGTGTTCCTGGACTATATTTGTTTATCCTTCTGTATCATCACAGCATTCCCATTGAAGTAGTAGTAGTAGTAGTAGTAGTAGTAGCAAATCTCAATAATCTTGAGTCACTTACTTATTTATTTATTTGTTTTTGAGGAGGTAATAAGATTAATTTTATTGGTAGAAAGCTTGGTAAGTATCATAGTTTCAGAATTTAAGAACTTCAGTGGGTTTTTTACTAATATTGTTGATGCTGCCAGTATAGTGAAACTTAAGTCTGATGTGTCAAAATAAAAATAATTTCCATTAGGATAAGGATATATTGCTTACATCAAAACAGATGGACCCAGTTGTTCTGCCTAAGGCCATAGCATTTCTCTAGCTGTTTTCTGTGGTAGTGATAAGCTTTGTAGAAAGAGGCAGCTTTCAAAGAGGATGCTACAAGCTACAAGCTTGTCACTCTTATTTTGGTCACACTCAGAACCTTTCTACTTTTATCTTTTTAATCTGGAAAAGTGATTGTGCCTCATCAATTTTAGGAGAGTTACATTGTGTTTTGTGTTCAATGTTGACTTTACATTTTTAAATTCACCCTGGGCAGTTCTGAGGGGGTAAAACTGTACTCAATTTTCCATTAATAGTTTATCACATAGCCTGCTGCTTTTTCCTTCCTTTTGTTTTCTTCTTAAGTAAAATCTATGCTTGCAACACTGTATCAGAATGAAACCCTGAAGCAGAACGAGTGATTCTAGCATCTTTTCGTGGCTGTTGTTAAAGGCTAATGATATGCTAGGCTGTAGTTTAGAATATCTGTAACAATTCATGAGTCTCCACTAAAGATTATATATAAAAAATAATAATAATTTTGCTGTAAAATTTCTCAGAAAATCCAGGGAAATTAGTCAGCCCTTTAAGTCTTGATGCATATATATCTCCATTGCATGAGAAGAGGAGCTTAGTGACTTTCCACAGCTACATCTTTTCTTACCAATGCATTGCAGAGGCAAGCCTGATTATTTTTCTTTGGTATGGATTTCTAGCCTTACTGAAGTGTGAATATTATGCTAACATAGATTAAGATCATTTGTTTCCTTGCATAAAAGATCATATGAGCAGCAGCACTATCAGGTTTTCGGAACATCAATATGTTTCATTTTTCACCCGTTGATCTTCCTGGCAAGCAGAATTATCACATTAAGAATAACTAAAGAAACAGGCAGTCGCCATGGTCAAACTCCTATTCTTTGTGCAGAGATAAAATTGTAAATAAGTCTGTAGCTTAGATGATCATCGGCAAGTCCATACTAAAATGAGGCTAAGCTGTGGAAACCATTATTGATCTTTAGTCACTAAATATACTTAGGTTTTAATTGTCTGCTGAGGTAGAGGCTGTGGACAGACTTTATTCTCTTTTCATTTCTGTATCCAGTTATTCATCGCTTCTCATCAGCTGAAGATCACTGTTTTGATGTTTTTTCTAGCTGAGTTGCATGATTCCTCCCTATTCCATTCTAGACAAAATTAACAGAAGTGGCTAAAGCCATTTGCATAAACTTAGCTGTTATTATTGTTTGTTTCTCAGAATACCTGTAAACTGTCTTGCTTGAACAACTGAAGAAGAATACAGCTGTGAGGACTTCCAATGGACAACTGGTAAAACAGCAGGTCTAAAGAGATAAGACAAAAAAGATCAGTCAAAAAGCTATTTTGCAAGTGAAAGATTGATTTAGGATTTGAGTATAAGTGTACTGCTTCAAGTGCATTGCATTTGTGATAAAGAGGAAATCGATGGCAGTTGACAAATATCACCAAGCTCACGTAACCAGCCACTCATTAATAAGTCCATCTCATTTTTGCATAAAGAAAAGTAGAACAGTTGTAACTCATAAATTAACTTTTGACAAATTTTGTTATAGCACCAAGAGTTCTTGTATGTGTTCAGAAACACATCTTTCCATTTGCTATTTTAAATATGCTATATGTAATACATAAATTGAATAGATATTGTTTAAGCATGTGTGAAATTTTATGACTTTTGTCTGTTTCTGGACAATCCTTTATTCAGATATACTGATTTTTATTGTAACAGAAATAATAGAAATTTACCTCTTTAATTTAAGTAGATTTACCTAGGTTTGTATGTAAAATATTTATATTTCTTTCTTTACCTCCTTGTCAGAAACTTATTTTCTGCTTGTCTGTGCTTTGTTTTATTATGTATTATGATTTATTATTAAACTAAAAGAACTTTAGGCACAGGAAAACAAAATATTAAAGGTGTTAAAAAGCTTAAGCACATGAAGAAAAGGTGACAAGGTGACAGAAAAGACTTGACAAAGGAGGATCAGACTTCCAATGAAACTTGATCAGATGGAGATTTATTTATTTATTTATTTATTTATTTATGCTGCTGACTAACTCCTTTTTTTCAGTCTGGTTTTTCAAGACAAAAAGACTATTTTTTTTTTCTTGCTGTTAGCTTAAGAAGTCCTTTCTGTTCCCTAAGGTAGAGGATGTACCTTCTTATTAGGCTGTTCCAGTTCTCTGATGTTGTCACTCTGCATGGTTTGTCATCTATTGAGGGTTGGTTGTATGATCCTTTTACACACCTTAACAGGTGTTTTCATCAAAAGTACTTATTGTATATATATTGTGATCCCCTCTGAATAAGCTTTGGATTAGTTGTTAGTTAATAAGTGGTTAGTTAATTTGGATTTAGTTTCAGGTGAGTCCCTTCACACAAATGATTATCTGTAACCAGAAGCAGTCAGTCTTAATTCGAGGAAAGAATAGACTTGAGCTGTGTCTTGGTACAGTGAAATCAGACAGCCTGAATGGTCAAAAGAGAGTCTATGACAAAACATTAAGAGAATCTATAACCTCTCTTCATTTATATTCTTTTGTAGTAAAATAGAATTTTCCTCAATGTTTTGTATACTACATCTCTGAAGGAGAAACAGAAGAAAATAAATACCTATGGCTCTTGAGTATCCATGGGCAAATCTAGGAAAGCTTTTCATATTGATATCTTTATCCTGAGTTGTTCACTGCAAAATAATGACTATCAATGAGAAGGGAAGAAGAAAGTAATATTATCTGAAATTCTCAGCTTTTGAAAATTTTATTTTGTGGCATCTTGGCCTCAATCATAGACTCAAGAAACTGCTTTCAAATGATGTTGGTATCTTCACTCATGTAAGCGTGACATATGTTTCTGAAGCATTGCTAGACTTCCTTTTTTAAAGACTAGAAGTTAACTGATTTTTTAAAAATAAAATTCTGTAAAATAGCTTGAACTTTAAGTAGCTCAGACCACGCTATTAGTTATAAACATGTATATATTTTTACTACTTGGCTAAATGTTTTCTAGGAAAGCCTGTTACGGAGAAATGAAAACATTTTTGTTTGTAGTTTTGTAAAGAAACAATTATCTTACATTTTAACAAACTTGAGTAATAGATAAATAAAACAAAAAAAAAATAAAGATCTTCTCATTGGGCAGCATACAGAGTGATCATAAAAGTATTTGTTACATTTCATTTTTATTATTCCTAGATTGAATACTTAACCTTTAAAAATACAGGTTAGCTAAATAAATTGTTAAATTTCTTGTGGAGGTGATAGAGAGAAAAACTGTAGATCAAGACACTTTTATTCCTGAACCCTGACATCTTCATCTGGAATTTCAGGAAATATCACTAGTTCACCTTGATAACATAGCACAGCACTGTAAAGCCCTGGAAAGCACTGCATGGCATTGCATAGTATTATACGGCATAGTTCTGTTGGAAGGGATCTTCAAAGTCCATCTACTCCAACTGCTTGATCACTTCAGGACAACCCAAAAGTTAAAGCATGTCACTGAGGACATTTTCCAAATGCCTCTTGAATACTGCTAGCTATAGGGCATCAACTATATCTCTTGGAAACCTGTTCCTGTGTTTGACTACCTTCACAGTAACTAAATTTCTCGTAATGCCCAGTCTGACCCTCCCCTGGCAACTCTGTGCCTTTGTTCTCATCAGTGACAAGGAGCAGAGCCTAACACCTCCCTCTGCTTCCCCTTCTCAGGGAGCTGCAGGGAGCAATGACATCACCTCTCAACCTCCTCTTCTCCAGAGTGGGCAGCACAAGTGTCCTCAGCCTCTCCTCACATGCCGTGCCTTCAGCCCTGCTACCAGTTTTGGTGCCCTCCTCTGGACTCTTTCAGGTACCTCAACATACTTATTACATCGTGGAGCAGAGAACTGCACACAGTATTCAAGGTTAGTCCACACTAATGCTAATTATAGCAGGAGAATCACCTCTTGTCACCTGCTGGCTTGAAACACTCTTGATGGAGAAGCATGTTTCAAATACTGTCGTGTTTAAGACTAACATCTGGTTAGAATAAGATGGTAATCACTGCAATCTATAGTTTATTTAAAGGAGAGTATGAGACATGTACAGCTGTTGTTACACATACTTAAGCTTGACCATGTAGAAGCAGACTTGAGGATTTCTGTTCATGTCAGGAGGAACTGTTTTTTCTTTTCTGATTCTTAAAAATCACTGGACATCTTGATGAACACAGAAAGAGGAAAAGAGGAATATAATCCATTTTTTATCAGTTGCCTAGAGTAGCACATGACATCTAGTTTTCTTTAATCAATTTCATACTGAATAATTTAAGTTATGTGTGTACGTATGTTGTCTGATTTGCAGATAATGTCCCTGGATTTCTCTATTTTGTTTATACATGAGAACTGAGCTGTGTACTTTGTTCTTCCAGAAACCACTTATGTTTGACATGCAGTGAATTAACACCACCAGTCTATTGACTGACAAAGCCTTATTACATGTCTATACATGCTTTAGGAAATGACCCAAGAAATTCCAGAAATTACAAGAAAGTGAATTTTTATCTTTCATTATTAAAGGAAAAAAATCATTTTTTTTTTTCAGACGAAAAAATAAGATTTGAAAAACTGTGAAACATGAAAGCTGGCTTGAGAAAACATCTTAAATCAGTGTGTGACAATGTCTGGGGGACCGTGAACTCGCTTGTCCCCCTCCTTTGCCTAATTTCCTCACCATTCTAATTCTCCTGCAGGAATGGTTACAATTTTGTAGCTGGTTGCAGAGAACATGCATGCTCTAAAACTGCAGCCAAATGGAGCATGCAGTGTCACAGCTTCTGTCTAGCTCCCTGTATCTGTGCCACAGGGACAGTACTGCTGTATTGTACTAGGGACATGTGATGGAGGGCACTGAGCAGAAGAACAGGAGAGTGGTTCAAGGCAAACTTTTACTACCTCTTCCCTATCCCTTAGCAACACCTGCACAGTAACTAGTCTGGTCTTACTGCGGAGTAATAAGGCCAGTGATAGCAAGAATTACATACTGTCACTGACCTGGACATTACCTTGGCAAAGTTAGGAGAGAGCTGGTTTGACACAGCAATTGCTGAGGCAGTCTTTAGCTATTCACAGGACTTGTTTACAAAGAACTGAGAAAAAAAGTTTCCATAATGTTGCAGCTGTAGAGTGTAAGTCCAGCTTGTTTTGACTTTTACCCATTATGTGAAGAAAAATTCCTCTATTTCAGGTTAATTGACACTACATTAATGTTTTCCTACAAAGAGGACAGCTTCTGCATTCTAATTCATATTTGCAGTCAGATTTTGATAGTACAGGAAACAGATATGGATTAGTTGCTTTTAGCAGCTCACAGTTATGGGGGGCTGACGTGTCACTGACTGACATATGACTTCTATCAAAAGCTGCTAAGTTCTGATGTGCAAAGAAGAAATTTCACATTTTACTTTTAAAATGTCTGAGTATTTTGAATGCAGGCAATGCAAATATTTTGATACATCAGTTTCATATCATACTTGTTACATTTTGGTGTCAGCATAATTAAATATTTCACAAAACTTTGAAACTTGTTTCAGGGCATTTACAGACTAATAACAGAAAGAATGTTCCTAAACTGCTAATGTCCTGAAACTAGCTTAACAACTTTATGACTTACATAGGTATTCATAGAATCATAAAATCATAGAATGACTTAGGTTGGAAGGGGCTTTAAAGGTCATCTAGTTCCACCCCAGTGCTGCAGGCAGGGTTCCTGGCCATTAGATCAGGTTTCCTAGGGCTTCATCCAGCCTGGCACTGAATGCCTCCAAAACTTCCCTGAGCAGCCTGTTCCAGTTCCTCCTCACCCTCTTAGTGAAAAATTTCTTCCAAACATCTAACCTAAATCTCCCCTCTTTTAGTTTAATGCCATTCCCCCTTGTCCTGTCACTGTCTGCTTGTGTAAGAAGTCACTGTCTCTCCTGCCCATAAGTACCACTGAAGTACACATCCCTCACCAAATTTCCATCTGCAACTTGGCTTTTCTGAACCTATCTCTGCATATCTGGACAGCATCCCTGTATTCTCTCCAGGCCACCATTCCTGCTTCCTCTGCCTATACTGTTTTTTTTCCTTCAGTTTTACCGGCAAGCCCTTGATCTGCCATGAGACGAGCATAAAATTCTATTTAAAAAGAAAAACAGCACAAAATACGCTTGTTCCTAAACAACCACTCAAAAATGAAAATCAAAGTGGCCTATTCACAGAATTGTCTATTTCGTATGTATACACAGATAAGAGATCAGTTTAAAAGTTTTCCTTAAAGTACATATAAATTAATTTATGTAACAGCATCCTGGTTAGAAATATTGGCCAACTGATGTTACTGACAGCAAGAGTAGTCTTGATTGTAATCATGTCAAACACATAGTTGAACAGGATAACAAAAAGTTGAACTTCATATGCAATATGTGGGAAAAAAAGTAAAAATAGAAAGCCATCTTTACCACAAGTAGAAAAGAAAACAAAGGTAACAATTACTCACTCAGATGGGAGTTTTCAACAATGCTTTAATCTATATTCAAGATACTCAGAAAGAGAAGTCAATAAAATTTTCCCCACCTAAGCAGTTGGTTTTGGAATGTCAAAGTGATTTACATTTCTTTTTGAGTGAGTTTAATTCATGGTGACTAATTAGCTGTTTCTTGAAAGTGCATTAAGAAACCTGAATTCTCTTTCAAATATCTTCCAGTAGCAAGTAGTATCTACCTGTGTATTATGCATGCAATATGCACTGGTCCCAAGAGAAAACAACTGCCTCTGATCATGACATAAAATAAGATTGTACATTTGCAGTCATAGCTGTAGTCTGACAGTGTGCAGCTTGTTATGGCTTTGTTCATTTTATGTTGCCTACAAAGCCGCTTCTTTGCTGTCAGGAGTGGTTTGTCCTGTTAGCAGGTGTGTGCATACACTGTACGTTCCTATGTTATGAAGGCCTGATTTATAGTTTTTTGTTATTTTTCATTAATCTAAAAATACATCCTACAACTAAAATTATATTCCTCTGCTATGTGTCAAAAAGACAGCACAACTACAAAATTCATCTGGAATGGTCCAGTGGCTGTTACCGAACTCCGGTGACCCTTTTCGTATTACCCTTGCACGCAGAGAACCTAAACCTGTTCCTGGCCAATAACTGCACTTTACAAATCAATATGATAAGCAGCAAAATGGCATTTATTGGTAGAAATTACAGAACTATATAGTATTTCTTATCTTTTTACTAGACTGTTCCAGAAGCTCACTTGGGCTTCTGGCCAATCATATTGAATATCCCGCTTCTGACCTCTTACTTCCGAAAGGCCATATACAGGGTAGTTATACACCTTGTTATGAAAACAAAGAAGGACAGCCTCTCCTGTAGGCCAACCAGTAGGAAGCGACTGGGGAAGGGCCTTCCGCATTACAGCCCAAATGCTCCGTAACATGCCTGATACAAGTGGCAGTAGTCATTTAAGGCAGATCTGCATACTTGGCATTGAATATCTCTCTAAAAAAAGTTGGATTTAAGTCACTTGATTTTGTACATATAATTAACGATACAGAAGCATAAAATAATTGAATTGTCTTACTGTCATTTGTTAGCATTCTGAATATTAATAGGTTTGTTTCAATGCTGTAGTATATTTACTGGTGAGGGGGAGGCTGTATGTCAGCACATGCTTCAAAGTCTTCTCTATAGAATAGGTCCTAATTAGTTTTTTGATACTATGCTCAAATGTCATTCTTGAAACAGTTACTAGAACTTGTTAAGACCAATTAAAGGAAGAATAGTCTGCCACATAATGTTATAGAATGTGTTTGTAAGCAAATAGGTTTATTGTTGTTTTTTTCTCCCGAACATCAACTTCTTAGCTTTTTGTTCTTTCTTTACTAACTATTTAGTCTCTGAATCATTTCATTATATATTCAAATCAGAGACTGTAATTCGATGTGCACTATTCACATCGAATGTTGCAATCTCTCCATTGTAAGTAAGCTGGTTAAAATTACATCACTTATAATAGTTGCAACAGAAATATTGTTTCAGCTAGAAGGTAAGATTTTGCCTGCTTACTTCAGTTGATTTTCTAGAAAACAGTTTTCATTTATTAGATTAGCTATAACTTCTTATTTTTCTACAAGGTAATTCAGCAGTGGAGTGGCATATAAAATTTTGGCTATACGTACAATATCTGAAGAACTAGTACTATAGTTTCTTCCTGAAGAAAAATTGAGCTGATGTTATGCTGATATTTTATTATATTTTGAAATTAGAACCTGATTTTATTTAACTTGTTAATATTTTTCTAAAGTAACTAATACTGAGTTATGAGCTTTCAATGCGTACTTTTGGAATTCTCCCAAAATATTACAAAGGTAAGAAAAAGTAAATAGTAAGGCACTATGGTTAAATAGTGAATCACATAACGAGATAGCTGCGTAGCACAATATTTATAAAATGAAGCTGAAAACTATTTGTAATTGCCACATACTAGGAACGCTACTCAAAGTAGGAATGACCTTCTGCTGAAAAGGAAATTATAATTCTTCATTACAGCCTAGGAACAGCTATTCTAGCACTAAATGACTTTCAGAAGTAATATACCCACCATTTTTTCTGGCCTAGCATTTGGTCTGCTATCCTTCTATAAAAGAGAGGAGAGAGAAAATAAAAAAGAAGCAGCTTTCAGTGTCCAGTGGAACAGCTGGAGGTACTGGACCCAAGTGATCTTCATAAATGTCAAAGGAAACATTATTTTATGTGAAAGTGGCATAAAAAATAAGTGAAAACTATCTGCAATTCTAATACATGCAGAACATCAGGCCTACTGCCTTTCCTTCATATATGAATGAGGTCTGTTGGTATCACCACGCGTGGTGCTCGAAAATTGTGATGCTACTTGTGTTGCCTACTCCCTATCCCAAAAATTCCAGAGCTGAATTTTTAAAGAATAACAGTTCCGTTAAAAGAAGAAAAATTAAAAAGTTGTACTTACAATCAGATGTTCATTCTACATAACTTTAAAGTAGTTCAGCATCATGTGACAAACGTCCTTGAAGCTCTTTTTCATTCACCTAGTTCTGAATGTATTCTGCCTCTACCCAGGGATAATTTTATCCAATGTTGGCTTCCTTTATATCTTTTACTTTCCTTGGATGAACACATTTGTCATACCTGGTACACATGCACACATTTTGACATGAGTCATCCATTGCTTCATGAAAGGAGTAGGAGTTCTTTTTCAGTGAAGAATGTCATAAGATGTTTTCTCAGGTCTTTACATTCTTTTTTAATATTTATATTCTCTTCTCCTTTTTAAAATATGAATAAAGTTAGTTTTGGACAGTTAATTTTTGACAACAGGAAGACCTAATTATTATTTTTAGAAGCACTGGAAATAAATAGGGAAAAATAACAATACTTAGAATTCTGAAATAGTGATAAATAAGTTCAGTTTCATTGGGGTTTTGGAATGCTTGCTGCTATTTTAGATTTCAGCTCTTTTGGAGAAATTGAACAGAAAGGAAGGAAAAATAGTGAAGAATGTCAAGCACCACTGCCTACACTGAAAGTTTTAAGAAGTGAAAAAAGCAAGTGACATCTATCAAGCTATATTCATCTGATAAGCTAGGTTCTATGTCAGGTTGCACATTATTATTGTTGAAGTTTGCAATCACCAAATTCAGCACTGGAATTTAGATATTCAACACCTCTAATAATGGGTGAGGTGCTTGGATGAGTCCTGGCCTCTGGACTGAATTTGATGTGGATCATGAACAAGTTGCAACTTTATCTGATGATTCTCAGGGAAGTTTCCCGGTGTTGCAGAGAATCGTGACCCCATTTCAAGCTAAATTTAATACACTGCCAGTAAAAAAACACAGGTCTTGTTGCTGCAGTTTCTTGTCTTCTGAGAATGAAGGAGCACAAAACACGAAAGCACACAGTACACATTGTCTACTGCATGGGTAAATTTGATTCCAGGGGGCAAGCAGGACAAAAAAGGTAGTGGCAGCAATAAGCATTGCTTTCATTTGAATGTAACATTTATTCTGGCTTCCCTTAAAGGATTTCTAGTAAATGTTGCTGCAGAAAAATATTAAAGTGCAAGCTGGAGAGTGACTCCTAAGAAATGGAAAAAAAAATCATATTTTGCATGAAAACTAACTGCAATGGAAGCCGAAAAAAAAGCTGTACTTTTCAAAAACAGGCATGATTTCTATGGTGTATGTTCCGCTACATTCCTTTTTTTGTGTGTGTCTGAAATCTCTTTGTTACTCCAGTCTATTCACATTAGAAATGTAGTTTGCATCACTCCACACAAAGAATTAATCATAAAATAAAAGTCCTCCTTTTCACTTTATAATGAACAGATAAAATGACTAAATAGAGAACACCCAATAACTGACAGTCTGGTAGATTTTGACTTGAAATTTTTGCATAGAAATTTATTCAGTAATTTTAAGGTTGCAGAGAAGACATAAATAACATCTTTTGACTGCACGTATCTCAGATTACCTCACTGAATTCTTTGTCAGAATGTGTAGTGAAAGAGAAAAGCGAGCTTTCAGAACACACAGATTTGTGTGATTTTTATTTATTGGTATATTTTCAAATTTATGATACATCTATAATAAGAAGGATGTTTATTTCGGGAGAAAATTCTTTATTCCTCTCTATAGTCATTTTTTTTTTATTAAGCAACTGTCAGAGAAACAAGTTCTGTTAGGCTAAGGAATGGCTGCAGGTGTAACTAAAAGCCTTATATGAATAAAAAGAAAGACTATCACAGTATTTTAGCAAAATTATATCAGAAGGAAGATAGCAGCTAGTGCTAGCTCTGACTGTGACATTCAAACATTCAAGTAATTTAAAGATTGGTCAATCCAGTGAATTTAGACCATAAACCAATTTAAAGAAATTTTGTAGAATAATCGAGAGAAGAAAATCAATATTTTCAGCTGTTTTTGTTGCCTTTAGGAAATAAATGTCAGGCATCATGACAGTACATTACAGATACACTACCAAAGTTGTCATTTTTGACTTATGTGTACACATTACATGCCTATGTATACTTAGCTTATCGTTTGCAAAAGATGGAAAAAAACAAGCAATTGCTTGCTATCAACCTGCCTTAAAAAGAAGACCTTTGTACATTTTACTTTAACCTTTATAAGCCACTAGTGAGTAAAAGGTGGAGTATTTTTGGTATGGAAATGAAAATTTTGATAGTGTAATATAAATCTGTGTAGAAAAAGGCAGCTAAGATTTCCTCCTCAGGAGCTGTCTGCAAATAAGAAAGGTCATTTACTTGCTGCAGTATCAAATTTACCCAAGAATGAAGGCAAAAAAAAGTGAGATAATTAACATGTGTCAGAATATAGAGACCCATGAGAAGGTCTGCTTAACTTTTTGACTATCATATGACATTTTCCTGCTGTAGTGCCATGCATTATGCAGTCCAGAGAAACATGGCAAAACCTGGTCCTTAACACCCTTTAAGGGCTTCACTCTTTAATTGTTGTCCTGTGTGTTCACTTTGTTTGAGGATTTTAAGAATTTTCCCAAAGTATTGATTTCCTGGCTTCTTTAATGCACCTGAGCTTGCCAAATCATTTTTTTTTTATTTATTTTTTATTTTTTTATTTTATGAGAAGCCCTATTTTTAGGAAATGACATCTGAATTAACTCAACCTAAAGCCGACAGATGAAGTGAATCATGCCCCAAATTCCATTATAAAAACAAAACAAAACAAAAAAAACAACAACAAAAAAAACCACCAACAACAAAAGCCTGTAATGACTGGCAGAGACATGGAGATTTGTTATGTACAAGCTTATAATGTTAGTTTTTCTACTCCTGCATATCTAAAATCTTCTGGCTTCACTGTTTCTCCTCATGGAATCAACTCCACAGTTAGCCATTATGCTGCATTTCTTAAAATACTGCTTTATTATCAGATTCATTATTGTGACTTAATATATGTTCAAATACAGCTTTGAAATAGATTATTTTTTTAGCACTTTTGAAAGTAATATGTACATATCGTTATTAACAGTTTTTGTTCATTTAAATTTTAGTGCAGTGAATTGAGATCTCTTAGCTGGATAATTGCTTGTTAAGAATATTAGTTTCTGTCACTGGGAACAAATTCCTCTTTCTAGTTTTCTGTGTGACCTATTTCATGCATAGAAGAATGTATATGAAACTCACTTTTTATGATGGATTGCTTACGGATTTAAAAATTTAGGATGCTTGGCAATAAAGACATGAAAGGAAAACTGGAATGTACGAACAACTGTAAAAGATTCAATGCTGGAAACAATTCAAGTACAACAACAAACTTTAAAGTAATACGTTGAAATCCACCAATTTTCACCAGTTTAAAACATAATTTAACAGTTGTACAGTTAATATAATTAATATAGTTATAAAATTTATATTAGTGTCATGTATTGTTATACATTATAATTGATGTTACAGATAAAAATAATTGCATAATTTTGTAAAGAAATTTCCTGTTTGTCTCCATTTTGCTGGTGTAAAGTAAAACCATTTTCCTGGGACCATCTTGATTTGCATGCTGGTGCCTTACTTTGGAAGGGATCTTGGCAAAGGTAAATGTGATCCCATTGTGAAAAAAAATTGTGAAAGACTTGGAGGTGACTAAGCTGTGAATCTCTTTGACATAATCAGAATGTTTCTATGAAATATAATATCCTCAATCTAAGAACTGAAGGATTATGTTAATAACTTTGGAGTGTTGATATGAACCACGAGCAAGAGGTTTATGTTTCTGCTTCAGTGGATAGTGTGAAGCACAATTATTCCTAGGTAGATAAATGACTAAGTGGTTTGTATATGTTCCTTGCAGTTTCATGCCTAGGCTAGTTCTTCATTTACACATTCCTTAATAACTGTCTATAAAGTACAGACACAGGAAAGAGGGAGAAGTTTCTTATCTTCTCCTGCCTACAACATTTTAGTTCTAAATTTTACCCTTATATGGAGCAAGAAGCTAAAAAAC
The DNA here is from genome assembly GCF_002078875.1 of Numida meleagris. NCBI lineage: Eukaryota > Metazoa > Chordata > Aves > Galliformes > Numididae > Numida > Numida meleagris. Next base: position 69,733,260 of record NC_034410.1, on the reverse strand, counting down.
AAAAACAAAACAAAACAAAAAAAAACAACAAAACTTTTCTACAGTTTCCTACAGAACTTTTCCAAAGTGAACAGAATGTTCACTAACTTCCATATTTGATTGGAAATAAGCAAAAGTTTCACAACAAAATGAAAAAAAAAAGTAAACATGACACTTCAGAAAAAAATAACACCTCAAATTTACAACTGACTCTAAGTTATTTGACGTTTTTCATAAAATCTATCAAAAGGGAAAATCTTCACTTTAAGAAAGCAGAAAATAACTTCATTGGCTTACATCACAAAGAAAAGCAGGAAAGATGTTATGATCAAAAAGACGAGACACATTAACAGTCCCTTCTATCGATGAAACAGAAAATGTTGTAGGTGACCAATTATTTTCTTATGTAAAAATTTCATGTACAGAAACTTCATTTTTCAAGTTCTGCTCATGTATTTGAAAACCTGACATGAGTGTGGAAGCACTTCTAATCTCACAGTGTTTGATGGAGCAGTTCAAGCACTAGAATTCAGATATATGTGCTAATTCTGTTTGTCACAGGATTAGATTTCCACACTTACTTTAACTGAAGTATTTCCTATTTAACTCAATTTTCCATACAGTGTCTGATCAAGAACAGAGTCATAGAAAAGTCAGCAGAAGTTTTTAACACTCATCCAGCCATGGAATGAAATACTGAAAGGTATTTTACATACTTTTAATATTTAACTTAACGTTTCTCACCATGATTGTAAGATTATCCTCTGAGTATCTTTCCATTTACAAAAAAATGAATATATACAAATTTGTATGTGCCCATCTATGCACAAATGTATCACATTTTTAATACTACTTTCAATTTTAAGATCTATTTTTGTATGCCAAGGTAGTTTGTTTCAGTTTCCATTATGCTTGTATTTCTTTGCCAGTGGATTATTTATTTAAATCCTGCTTATACGAGAGAGAGGATTCTTCCAGGTTTTCTTGGAGAGGCTTGCAATGGCACAGAGACAACAAAAGGCCTCAAGTCTGCCTGTGATATAGGAAATGTCATAGTTCAGGTTATAAATAAATCAAGTATCACAATAGTCTCAGCATTTTGCCAACAACTTTCAGACTGAAACCTGGAAAATCTTTTGACACTGTGGGAGCTTCAGAGGACAGAAACATATATTTAAATTCATTAGTACTGTTAAATTCGTAGGTGGTTTCACTAATGTTGCTGGTCATACACCGGAGTCCTCATGACAGCAGAAATGGCCAAGATTTTTCAGTGTAAATATTTATATCAATTCTCTTTTTCAAATCCATAGATTGTGTATGAAAATTCCAAAGTTAGCTACTTTGATTAATTTTTATGACTGCTGATTTTGAAATATTTGGCTTTTAATATTATAGAGCAACAATCCTATAATCAAAACCTTACTTTGTCTTCTTAGTTTTTATTTTTAAAGTAACTCATGTTTTTGACAGTTCTCTAAATATATAACTACACTGTACTCAAACTGCTTTATCTGTTGATCAGGACACAGGCTAATGGTATTTAACCTTCACTTATTTATCAGTAGATAGAGAATCACCTCCTGGCTATAAGACAGAATACTTAAAATGTAACTCTGTAGAAGACAACACTTTTTAACAGAAATACCACTGCAGTTTTTAGAGCATGCTTTGTTTCAAATGAATTTCCATCATGAAGAGAGGAACGTGTTATCTCCTTCTTGGTCATTTTTCTTACTTCAAGCAAGACAAATTTGAAGGAAAAATTTCACATTTAAAAGGATTTTTTTCCAGTCTGCGAGCTGCATCTTGCGAATATCAGAAGGCTTGTATTTCCTGAAATGTCCAGCGTATTTTGTAGGTTGTATGGAAAAAAAAAAGAAGAAAACAGAATAAGAGAAAATACTTTCACAAATAATATCTGTTTGGATTGTTGTATAAATAATTGCTAACCAATAATAAAGTAGAAAACATTCAAATTGCAAAAATTGAATAATCAACCATTATCGCAGATATCAACTAGGCACTGGAAGTAAAACTGAATAATTTACATACTGCTGTGTGAAAATGGTAGGGAAATGACAATTTAATGGCAACTCACTGTACTTTGTGATGAGTATTTCTCCCTTTCTGATAACTGTTGACTGTTCTGTTTTATTTTGCTCCATGCATGATATGGAAGAAAAAAGAATTAATTTTTTTTACTATTTTGTATTTTCCTATCCCTAAGTGGATATCTTCTGAGCTGAGAAGAAATTCTAATGATAATATAGTGACTGTCTTGGTGACTAGAAGAATAAAACACAACATTGTTTTAGCTTTGTTATCACATTTCTAAGTTGATGAGATGCTGACAGATCTGGTGACTTTTCTCAGTGCCATTTACTGAGATGATTCAATTATATCTATTGTATAAGTGTTTCCTCCAGAGGGACTGTAAAAGAGTACAAAAAAGCCCTCCAACTTTCTGATCAGTTCACTTTAAAAAGATTGTTCATCCTGGTACACTGTCATACAACTGTTTGAGATGATTTTCATGGCCCACACATTATCTTTTTTCCTTTAAATATTTAGTCTATAATTAATTTTGGAATTGATCCAATCAGTGTGCAACACACACCTTAAAGGCATCTTGTTAGTATTTTGCTTCTTTGAAAGTGAAGCTAAAGATAATATCACTTTGTGGTTAGATTGATTATGTTTCCAAAAGCATGCTAGCAGTTATTCAAGACAAAATCATTTTGATATTGGAAAATGGAGTGCATTTTCTAAATTAAATCACATTCTAAGGGACCCAAACACACTGGGGAAATGATCTAAAAGGAATCTTATGAAGTTCAGTGAAGGGAAATACAAAGTTCTGCACTGAGAAGTAATTGGTCCAGGCACAAGCTCATGCTGATTGATGCCTGACTAGAAAACTGCTGGAAAGCAGCTTTACAGAGGACCTTAGGGTGATGGTTGTTGTATTAGGCATTAAGCGGGGACTTGAGATGCAACGGGATGTAGGCCTCCCTATGCTGTAACAGGCAAGGACAAACTGTCCTAGGAGAGACGGTAAACAGCTTGGAGGAACTTATCTGAGGAATGCACGGGACCACCAGGGACTCAAGGACTAACTGGATTTCTTGGACCAAAAGGCTCCCCTGGGACGGATGGATAAGTGCAACTGACAGGTAGTTGTTCAGCAAGCACTGGACAATTCCACCCACCAGTCAGGAGAGGTGGCACTCTTTGCCTTAAACAAAAGAGTACATGACCACTCCGTATATGGTCCTCGGAAATGTATGGACAGCGCGTGATATCTGGAGTGATTGGTCAGTAGCTCGCGTGAGCTCAGGTAACAGATAAGCAAGGATTAGGTAATAGATAAGAGACACCATATAGTTCTGTAACTCCTAACAATAAACACCATTTTGCCTTTTGTTATATCATCATATTGGTGTCTGTAGTAAGGTAACAGATTGTAGACAAGCTGACCATAACCCAATAATGCACCCTTGTGGTAAAGAAAGCCAACAGCATTTTGGACTGTTAGATTGATATTAGCAGGTCAAGCAAAGTGATCCTTCTCCTCTATTTAGCACTGGCAAGGCCACATGTGGAGTATTGGGTCTGGGATTGGGATCTTTAGTTCACGAGAGACATTAACTTACTGGAGCAAGTCTAGAACACAGTCACAAGGGTGACTTGGGGACTGGAGCATCTTTCACATGCAAGAGTCTGTGAGAATTAGGATCATTAAACTTGGAGAAGTCTCAGGGGGACCCTATGTGAGTGTATAAATACCTGCTGGGAAGTAATAAAGAAGACAGTCAGGCTTGTCTAATTGTTATGGATTGACAGAACAAGAGGCAAAAGGGGCACAGAATGAAAATCAGGGCATTGTATTTAAATATAAGAAGAAAATTTATTGAGGATGTCTAAATACTGAAAGAGGTTGAACAGAGGAATGTTACAGTCTGTATCTGCGGAGATACTCAAAACCCGTTTGGATACAGTCCTGACCACCCTGCTGTAGCTGACTGTCGTTTGGGCTGGGGGTGAGTGGAGTGGGACTAAATAATCTCCAGGAGTGCCTTTCCACCTTACCTATTCTGTGATTCTATATCTGAGTTACATCAGGAAGTTATCCTACCTTTAACTAGGTGTTTTTCTCTAAGGACAGAATATATGAAAAGTAAACTGGAATCACAGAGATCTGTTAACTCTGTTCATCCCGCATTGTAGCTGGAGAGAAGCAGAGAAGGTGGATACGACATGACTAGATTAGCAAATCTGAACCATAAAAAAAAGCCTTCATATGGAATTTACAGACTGTGAACAGCTGGCAGATTTGTCAGTGGGGAGCTATCAGTCCTCATTAAGAGAAGATAAATGAAAACTGTCAATGATAGCTGTTCAACAGGGGGAAAAAAAAAGAATGTGGAGAGAAAGCAGTATCATATTTAGAAACAAGGTAAAGAAAAGTCATATCCGAAAAGGACCATCAAGGGTGTGGCATCATCAAACTAATGTACCAGAATAATGACTACAGTAGCTTTATGTAGCTGATCTAAAATCAAAATCAGTTATAATAATTTGTTAAATCCAAACGATTCTCTTTATCTATAGTTCTATTCATTACCATTGGGATGGGGTTTTCTGCATGTTTTTTTCTGCTTGGTTTCTTTTTCCTTTATTTTCTTTTATTTTTTTTCCTATTTATTATTATTTTTCTAATTAGAAGTAATTGCACTATTGAATTCTTTCCTACACAGATGTTAACTCTCTCTCTGTTTTTCTCTTGCAGAATTCCAGTGGAAATATGAAAGATTTCCTGAATTATTTCTGAGATCTTCAGTGTTACTAAATTTTTAAACTTCACTAAAGTTCACAATTTTTTTTAAAGACTTTAGTTTCTCTTTTAAATGTGAAGGTTATTTTTAGATGCAACAAAAAAATGTGTTTCCATTTCCAATGGATGTGTTTCTCCAATCTTCCAAGCAAGATTTCACTCTGAGGGTTGCCTATAACACTGTATTTATCTGTCACACTTATTCAAAAATTTTGCCAATGTGTATTCCTCATGCATTTGTCATTTTATGTTTTTAAAACTTGCAAAATATGGATTCCAAAGGCTCATATATAAATTCAGTTATTAGTAGTTTTTCTGTACTGTTTAAAAAAGCTCAGTGTGAAATACAAAATATTTGTACATTTTCATATTTTTACATTTTGAGATTATTTTAAATAGGTTGTTTCATGAATGCTGGAACTGTCTGAAGGAGACTTACTAACAAGTTGTTCTGTCTTTTATGATCAAGCCTATGTGTTGTGCATATCAAACTAAAAAGCTGAATTCTGTGTTGAAGGTTTTGCATATGAAAAGCTGCTAAATCTTACAATCTTTTTTTTATTTTTTTATTTTTATTTTTTAACTCATTCACCTGTAAACATTGTGTCTTCTACCTTACACATTGTAGCTCACTTCTTTACTGGAAAACCAGACCTAGCAAAATATGTGACTGTGAAAGCAAATCCAGAGTGAGGACTTCCACAAAAAGTGATGAAGCTGATCAGAAATGGGGGATAAAAGGAAAATGAAACGGCAAGCCAACCATACAACCAACCATACAAAATCCCTGTGTAACATTTGATTTAAATGACTAGTTCTGCATTTCATAAAAAATATTCAGAAAGGACCACATGATTTTCAAGTCTTGTGATTATTAACAAGGATGTCAGGCATTCTCTTTCCGCTGTCCCCACAATGGGATTTGACATTGCCTAGGCATAGCTGAGAACTTTCCTTAGGATACATTTGAATTCCAGCCAACTAGATTATCAAAAACACTGACCCACACTTGGTGCTCTTATACGCTTTCAGTCTTTTATTGGACCAAATCCCAGACATTAATTTAGGGGCTTACATACTTATTTCTTCTTTTCCTGTACAAGACTCTCTAACAGAGTTGGACTGGAAATAAAAAGATAAATTAATCAATTCACTGACTTAAAATGAGTCTTTTAATAAAATCTGAACATGTAAGGTTTTTTGAATATTAGCTTTTCATTTCTACTATTATTTATTTTGTGTTTGATTTTTTAATTGTTATTTTTTCCATTTTAGACAGTCAAGATTTTACCAGTCATTAAATTAAATAAATAAAAGGTTTTCAAGAAAAATATTAATTTTTAATTAAATCTTTTACATTTTGGTTTTCTTCTTGTTCTTTCATAACATCTAGCATATACAAAAGTTTTTCCAGTTAAAATTTATGTGGAAAACTCGTTCATATTATATGCTCAGTACCCGATAGCAGTGGATCCCAGTGAGCCATTTTTCCCTTCTTCTTGCTTTCAAATGCTATTATCAAAAACAACACATCTAGCCAAATGTTCAATTATGGGTGTAACTTTTATTAAAACACCATCAACAATGAGATAAAAATAATTAAATACTCTTACCAAATGAAATGATACATACCAAATAAGAGGAAAATAGATTAAGAAGATGCTAAAACATGATAATTATTGAAATACCTTTCTTATAAAACACTTTCTAAACCAAAGAGAATACTTTAGCTTTAAGATAAAGAGTAAGGAACAATAATTATCTTGACTTCTGTAGATTTATTTTATATATCTGATCAAAATCTGGAGTGATACTAATATTTATAAATAGCATCTGAGTGCAGAGATTTGGAGGATACTGTAAATGATTTCTTCAAGACTGTTAGCATATTTTTTCTGTCACAGAAATTTCTGAGTATCTATACTTAAAATATCAGTTAGAAAAAATAATTGAAATTATACATTTGCTAAATGAAATATATTAAATTTATACCTTGCTTTTATTGAAACTCTTTTCTACATACTATAACAAAAAGCTTGCATCTTCAATCTTCATACCAAAACCGATGATGTGTTTAGTATGTTGTATACATACTAATTTACAAAACTACATTTCAATATATTTTTATTTTTATTATGTTCTATTTTGCTTAGCTCTAAGTTCAAGTAAAATGAAGGTTGCACCATGTTTTAACTCACACACCATCTTTTTAAAAGAAAAAAATGTAAATCTGTCACTGAAAAAATAAAGTGAACTAGGAAACTTTTATAATAAGTGTTATCTGAAAGAGAATTAAATACGTTAAAAGTCTTCTATATTTCTTTTACTTATGAAGTTTAAATTTAAGTACACTGAGATCTTTAAAACTTTCTGAGGGAACTAGGATAAGTCTTCTGTCCTGAACTTTCCAAAATAAATTGATTGCTCAGTCAATATTCAGTGATGCTCTAGTGACAAATAGTTAGCATAACTTGGGACATAGAATTTGGAAAAATATTGCACTTTTTTAAAATTTTTTTTTTGCCACAATACTTCCACCATTTGCAAGACTGATCTTTTCTTACCTCAGTGCTTTCAACCAAAATCTTGTCTTGCTAGGATTTTGTTTTCTCTTTATTATTTATTGTTGTTATGATTTATTTTCCTAAATAAAGTTCAAAACTTACCATTTTTTAGCGGTCATTTATTTCTAAAAAAAATGGCAAATAAACAAACAAATCAACAAATTACTCGCTGTATGTTTCAAATGTATGTAGAAAATTCACTTGCATTTTCCTTGTTTGCAGAAAGGTAAGTATTCAGTGCAAAACCTGTATAAGAGAAAAACTATGAAGAACATATAACATATGAAGAAATGTTTTTCGTACTTTTTCTTAATTTGGAATATTCCCTGCCAAATTATAATTCTAATTATAGTATTAGTAGTATTAGTATTAGTATAGTATTAGTAGTATTATTAATCAAAATACTAGGCATCTACTGCTCTCAGAAGAAATTCAGCTGCAAATCTAGATTCCCAGTTCATGTGGAGCACACATTGTTCTAATTCTGTTTGTATGTTTATTTCCCCTAGCATTTAGTTTGAAGAAGGTAAACCTTTAGCAATTCTAAATGATTTATTTTATTGATTTCTCTAACATTACATTTGCATCTTCACATTTTAAGACTTTACCATTATTGCTTTTGTTTGTACTTCTGTGCAGTCTATCTCATTTTCTTCATGCTCTCTGATGCTTTTATTTTGGCTTATTTTGTCATATTTATCATTGCAGCTTGGTTTCTTGCAGTTATGTACAACCTGCTGTTTTCAATACATTTGTATTTACTGCTTGACTCAGGTATTCATAGACATTTTAGGAAACTGTATCTAACTATAGAAGACTCACATAAATCCACACATTCTGTGAAATAAAAGAAAATGCTCTTTTACAATGATGAGAAAAAAAAAAAGTATCCTAGAATGATATAAAGGTCAAGAAAGAAAGTGAAAATTGTTAGATTATGTTCCTTTATGAGACAATTCACATTACTTAGAATAATCTTTGTTTCCATTTCTTAACTGTAATTGAATTCTCTAGACTTCTGGGAGTTTCTAGGAACTAGCAACCATGTTTGGGAGAGAAATTTTAAGGACATTGCTGGTAACTTCAGAAATAAGCAGAAACGGACTGAGAGGTATACACCAGCTGCTTCCAAACATGAAATATATCTGCCTTCATATTTTGTCTTTCTAATTTTTCTCTTCTCCTTTCATGTAACTTATGTATCATTTGTTCTTTATATCCACTTTTACTTTCTCTTCTGTCTCTACCTCATTCATTTTCTCTCTCTCTATAATACTTATATGTAAATGTATATAACATATACTTCTCCATATCTATATACTTCTCTATACTCCCAACTTTCTCTAGTTCCTTTGGAGATACTGTCAACATCATTAATTTTACTGATTCAAAATGCACATAGTTTGTGTATTATGGAAAGCAAAGGAAAAAAAAACTAGAAATAAATGTTTGTCATGGTTTTATGATTTTCGGTTATTGGTACTCCACATCATAACATCATGTAGTGAATGTACCTGGTTCTCAGAAGAGAAGGACTACTACATTCCCCACGGCACTTTGCTCCTTTGTTACCATTTTCCAGCCGGAGGAAAAAGATAAAAGCTCACAGTATAAAAACTTGCAGATCACGAGACCTCGTCCCTTTTTTCCGCCGTCTCTCGTCTTGGCAGCACCTCGCTCTCCAGCCGTCTTATCGTCGGTAGTAGAGTAAGGCCTACCTTGACTTTGGGACATTCTCTCTCTCTGTATTGGATTTACCAGCTTAAATTGTAATTATATTGTATTATAGTGTGTTGTTTTGCATTCCGATATCTTATTTAGTAAATTAGTTTGTTTCTCCTCAGATTGTTGCCGCTGTTCTTTGCTCTCAGGTCCATCTCCCTACCCTTTTCCCCTTTCCCCTTTTCCCGGGACGTGCGCCCTTGGGTTCCCCGTCCCCTTTGTCACGGAATCGGGCCTAACGCCTGTAAACTGTTGACAATGTTTTTTGCAGCTTTTAAATAATGTGTTTATATGGGTATGTATAGTGAGACTGAGATCAATAAATTGTATTTTTTTGTGTCTTACTCATTTAAATGTATCCAAGTAATATTTAGATATTTCTTCTCTGCCTAGGATTACACCATCTGAATTTTCATTCTGAAAAGGTAGATGTTTGCTTTTCTCTTGTGAAAGAGTGTTATGGATCAAAAAATGCTAATTACTTCTGTGTAATTGGAACTACTGATTGTAACTAGGCATCTTCAAAGGCCTTGTTTCCTCAGAAGAAAATAAAAGAACATTCTGTCAGTGATTATTTTAAATGATACCGGCTGCTTGTGATTGTGACTGATAAGCATTTAGTATTGAAATTACCTCAGATTATGCTGTATCTCATAACAGGTTTGTACCAAATGCAAACTTTCATGGCTGATGATGAAAAGTAACCTAGAATTATTCAATCTACTTTTAAAATAACATCAAAATTTCTAAAGGAAAATATGCTTGAAAGCTTTTAATTTGTACAAACAATGTTTATGGAGCCTCATTTTAATCTTCTTGGAAGTTGTTATTTTTCTGTAGTTTTAATATAACTAGACAAAGAAGTTGCGCCAGGGTAGATTTAGGCTGGACATTAGGAAATACTACTTTTCTGAAAGAGTGGTCAGGCGCTGGAATGGGCTGCCCAGGGAGGTGGCTGAGACACAATCCCTGGAGATGTGCAAGAAACATTTAGATATAGCGTTGAGAGACATGGTTTAGTGGGGTTATTGGTGGTAGGTGGATGGTCGGACTGGGTGATCTTGTAGGTTTTTTCCAACCTAGCTAATTCTATGATTCTATGATTCTATGAAAGAAGTGTTATGGAACTAAATGGACAAGCATGTGGATCAGGAAATGGAATAGTAATTTAGGAGTCACTGTAGTGTGCAATTATGCACATTATTGCTAAAATACTAAATATTGTATAGAACATGACTGAGCCCACACAATACAGCTTCTGCACCAAAATCCACTGCTGAGGCATCAAGATGAACATAAGCTTTGTGCCAAGAGGAAATGAGTTTCAATTTCCAGTGCATTGTAGTGGGTTGACCTTGGCTGGCTCCCCATTCAATCTCTCTCTTGTTCCCCCATCTCAACAAGGACGTGGGGAGAAAACAAGGTGAAAAAGCTCATTGGTCAAAATAAAGAGAGGGATTTATTTTTTAAATTATTGTCATTTGTTCTGAGGAAATTGTAGAAGAATATGTTGGCTTCATATAATAAGTAGGTCCATAAAACTTTGAGAGCAGAATAAAAAAATAAATTATTACTTGTTTTGTTTTGGATGGCCAAATAGATACATTAAAAGATCATGGAGACCACATATTTGAGAAATACTGAAAAATAAATATGAATTTTTGCATAGATTTAATAATAAAAATAGGACTATTTTTAAGATGTTTTAAAATGTTTTATAATGAAGTGAAGGTTTCAACAAATCTGTACTATCTATATAGGATAGAACCATGATAGACAAGATAAGATCAGAATTTTCTTATGTTTGTCAGAAATCTAACAACGCTATTTATGAAGTAATATGAATTGTTTATTATGTATATAAATTAATTGATAAAATATAACTTCAGATCAATATAATTTCAAAGTACTCAAATCTAAATAATGTACAAAGTTCATTTATCAAGATTGTGACATCCGTAAGCCTAAAAACATACACAGTGTGAAATCCATGCAGATATACATTTCTTCACACCAGACATTGGATAAATAAAACAAAATTAAAATCAGGAAGAAAAGGAAAATCCCTCATACTTTATCTAAAGTGCTCAGGACACTTCTACTGCTCTGTTCTCCATTTTCCATTCCTGTGTGAGACAAATAGATTTCAGCTGTACTCAGCAAATAGCTTTACTGCAAAATTTAATTGTTCTTTCTGCTGAAGTACTCTTAGAGGAGAATAATAATAATAATAATAATAAAAGAAAATGATAAATGTTAACAATTGCATTAATAAATAAAATATCTTTGATGTTTCAAGAGATTTTTTCTATAATAAAAGACAGTATCCATTTAGTTTAGTCAAGGGATACATTTAAGAAGCTCTTCTTTCTGCAAAGAATGGAATAATTGGGAACTGAGCTTGTTTTATCACTGAATATCTTTTGTACTGTTTGTGAAAATGGCAGTTGTTTCGTATCAATTCTGTATGACAGAAAGAGAGAGAGAAGAAGAGTTTGCATTCTCAGTTTGAGTGAGTTTCTCTTCAGCATTTAACTAGAGGGAATAAATTACTTCAGAATGTATATGAAGATAATTTTGTCTTTGCAGATAATTAACTGTGCTTAGTGTTGAAACTGAAGAGGAAGCCATTACTAATGATGAAACTGTGAATGTAATAGAATTATACTCCACCTCTGCTGGCAAAATCACTACATAAATCATAGGGAAAGGACCTTAAAGCAGCAGAAGATATATGCTTGTATAATGCACATGTACAACAAACGAGACTTGAAACTTTAAATTCATATTAACTTATATACATGGAAGTAAATAGTCTGTGCTATAATACTGGGAGGTGTGGGGAGAAATGAGGGAACGGCTGTGTGGTGTTTATCTACCAGACAGATTAACCACAACAAGATATTTTCTTCATTATCTTTGGTCCTACACTGTGTGTTTAATTTTTCCTGATTTTACTGTTTTGTTTTTTTTTTTCATACTTCTTAGAGGTAGCAAGGTGATACAGTGATGACAGAAAGCATGAGCACTAAAGACTATAGACTTATGTATGTTAAGACTGTTTGCCTGATTGTTTCACATTACCTAAAATATTAAGGAAAATAGCTTGCAGTGAATGTGATGATTGCTTTATATAAACTATTAATTCTTTGTTTCAAAACATCAAGAAATATACCAGTCTTCATTTCTCTTGATACTGTTGTTGTTTCTTTACATAAATGACTTTTTTTTCCTAAATTTTTTGCAATCATTTGCCTTTGATCAGATATTACCTACGTCTCTTAAATTTACATTCAATATTTTCTCCCATGGTCATCCTAGTACCTTCTACTTAGATGTTGTTTTTTTTCTCATAGACAGTGGTCATCTTATTTCACTGACATTTTTGTAATTTCTGAAGTAATTTTTATTTTTTTTTTCTTTTCCTGTACATTCTACAGACTTCCAGCAACTTCACAAAATAAGGACAAGCACCATTCTGACTTCACTCTCTCTATTTTCTGTTTTCAGTTTTTGGACAGCCATCTTGACTGCTTGCCGCTGAAAAACTTTGTGATGTGCTGAGAAACACAGGCAGCATTTGTTATCTGTTGTAGCATTCCTTCTTTCTTCCCACATGAGGGAGACATAAAATAGATGAGATTTAAAATCATGTGTGTCCTTTCCCTATACAAAGGAAAGGATGGTGATATTTATGTAGTAGATTTCTGTCACAATTTATTTTGCATAAGGTACAAATCTTCTGCTTTAGTAGACATGAGAAATTAAAGACGCCAGCAGCAGTTTTAACAACTTACATCATATTTTAAGAATCTTAGTCCTTTAAGTGTTCAATAAGCATTCAGATGTCGTACTGAGAGACATGATTTAGTGGGAAATATTCATGATAGGTGAACAGTTGGGCTGGATGACCTCGGAGGTCTTTTCCAATTTTGGTGATTCGATGATTCTGCAATTCTAAGTGCTTTGAAAACAATAATATTGACATCTTGTTTAGCATTTTATTTATCCTGGTATAATCATAGAATCATAGAATCATAGAATTAGGTAGTTTGGAAAAGACCTACAAGATCACCTAGTCCAACCATCCACCTACCACCAATAACCCCACTAAACCATGTCTCTCAATGCTATATCTAAATGTTTCTTGCACACCTCCAGGGACGGTGTCTCAACCACCTGCCTGGGCAGCCCGTTCCAGCACCTGACCACTCTTTCAGAAAAGTAGTATCTCCTGATGTCCAGCCTAAATCTCCCCTGGCGCAACTTGAGGCCATCTCCCCTCGTCCTGTCACTAGTTACAAGAGAGAAGAGGCTGACCCCTAGCTTGCTACAACCTCCCTTCAGGTAGTTATAGAGAGTGATAAGGTCTCCTTAGAGGAGCCTCCTCTTCTCCAGGCTGAACAATGCCAACTCCCTCAGCTGCTCCTCATAAGGCCTGTGCTCCAGACCCCTCGCCAACTTTGTCGCCCTCCTCTGGACACGCTCCAGGGCCTCAATGTCTTTCTTGTGGTGAGGGGCCCCAAACCGGACACACCACTCAAGGTGGGGCCTCACCAGGGCTGAGTACAGAGGGACAATGACTTCCCTACTCCTACTGGCAACACTGTTTCTGATACAAGCCAGGATGCCATTGGCCTTCTTGGCCCTGTGGGCACACTGCTGGCTCATTCTCAGCCAAGCATCGACCAATACCCCCAGGTCCGTTTCCTCCACATAACCTTCCAGCCACTCTGCCTCAAGCCTGTAGCATTGCCTGGGGTTGTTGCGGCCAAAGTGCAGGACCTGGCACTTGACCTTGTTGAATCTCATCCCATTGGCTTCAGCCCAGTAATCCAGCCTGTCCAGATCTCTCTGTAGGGCCTAGCTAACCTCAGGCAGATTGACACTTCCTGCCAGCTTGGCATCGTCTGCAAACTTACTGAGGGTGCTCTCAATGCCCTCACCCAGGTCAACAATAAAGATATTGAAGAGGACAGGCCGCAGCACCGACCCCTGGGGAACACCACTCGTGACCGGTCGCCAGCTGGATTTAACTCCATTCACCACCACTCTCTGGGCCCAGCCCTCCATCCAGCTCCTTACCCAGCAAAGAGTGCACCTGTCTAAGCCACGGGCTGCCAGTTTCTCCAGGAGAATACTGTGGGAGACAGTGTTGAAGGCTTTGCTGAAGTCTAGGAAGACCACATCAACAGCCTTTCCCTCATCCACCAGACGGGTCATTTGATCATAGAAGGAGATCAGGTTGGTCAAGCAGGACCTTCACAAACCCATGCTGGCTGGGCCTGATCCCCCGGTTGTCCTGGAAATGCTGCGTGATCTCCCTCAGGACAATCTGCTCCATAACCTTCCCCGGCACTGAGGTCAGTCTGACAGGCCTGTAGTTCCCTGGATCCTCCTTGCGACCCTTCTTGTAGATGGGAGTCACACTGGCAAGTCTCCAGTCTTCTGGGACCTCTCCTGTTGACCAGGAACGCTGATAGATGATGGAAAGCGGCTTGGCTATCTCCTCCGCCAGCTCCCTCAGTATTCTTGGGTGGATCTTGTCCGGCCCCATGGACTTGTGGCAGTCCAGGTGGAGTAGTAGGTCTCTGACCATTTCCTCCTGAATCATGGGGAGTTTGTTTCGCTCCCCATTTGAGACTTCTAGGTCAGAGAGTAGAGTACTCTGAGGACAACTGGTCTGGCTTTTAAAGGCAGATGTAAAAAAGGCATTGAGAACCTCAGTCTTTTCATTGTCCTCAGTGGCTACATTCCCAGCCGCGTCCAGTAAAGAATGGAGATTCTCCTTGGTCCTTCCCTTACTGTTAATATATTTGTAGAAGCATTTCTTGTTCCCTTTAATCCTAGCAGCCAAGCTTAGTTCGAGCTGGGCCTTTGCCTGTCTAATTTTCTCCCTGCACATCCTAACAACTTCTTTGTACTCTTTCTGAGTTGCTTGTCTGTTGTGTATTAGGCGTGTTACAAGGCATTCGGGTTGTAACGCGGAAGGCCCTTCCCCGTATGCTTGCTACTGGTTCACCTACTTTACTTGAACTCGTGTCGTAAGAAGGAGAGGCTGTCCTTCTTTGTTTTCATAACAAGGTGTACAACAACCCCGTATACGGCCTTTCGGAAGTAAGAGGTCAGAAGCGGGAGATTCAATATGATTGGCCAGGAGCCCGAGTGAGCTTCTGGAACAGTCTAGTAAAAAGATAATAAATACTATATAGTTTTGTAGCTTTTACCAATAAACGCCATTTTGCTGCATATCATATTGATGCTACGTGCGGTATTTGGTCAGAACCAGGTTTTGGTTCTCTACGTGCAAGGGTAATACGTAAAGGGTCGCCGGAGTTTGGTAACACCTGTCCCTTCTTCCACAGGAGGTAGATTCTCTTTTTCTCCTGGAACCTCAGGAAAAGCTCCCTGTTCATCCACGCCGGTCTGCTTCCCCGCCGGCTGATCTTGCGGCTCAGGGGGACAGACTGTTCCTGCACCTTCAGGACTTCCTTCTTGAGGAGCAACCAGCCTTCCTTGACTCCCTTACCCTCCAGGACCGAATCCCAAGGGACCCTCCCTACCAGTCTCCTGAACAATTCAAAGTCTGTCCTCCGAAAGTCCAAGGTCGCCGTTTTGCTGTCCCCTCTCCTGGTTCTACCAAGAATCGAGAACTCTACAATTTCGTGGTCGCTATGACCAAGGCATCCCCTAACTTCCACATTTCCCACCAGACCTTCCCTGTTTGTAAACAGCAGGTCTAGCAGGGCACCTCCCCTGGTGGGTTCTCTCACCAGCTGCAGAAGGAAGTTATCTTCCATGCACTCTTGAAACCTCCTAATCTGCTGCTTCTGCGCTGTGTTGTATTCCCAACACATATCAGGGAAGTTGAAGTCCCTCATTAGGACAAAGGCTGGCGATCGTGCAACTTCAGCCAGCTGTTTATAGAACACCTCATCTGTCTCTTCATCCTGGTTAGGCGGTCTATAACAGACCCCCATCAGGATATCTGCCTTGTCAGCCTTTCCTTTGATCCTAACCCATAGAGGTTCAACATTGTCTTCTCCAGTTGCAAGTTTGATAGCATCAAAACAGTCTCTAACATAGAGAGCCACGCCACCACCCCTCCTTCCTTGCCTATCCTTTCTGAAGAGCTTGTAGCCATCCATCACAGACTCCAGTCATGGGAGCGATCCCATCATGTTTCTGTAATGGCAACTAAGTCATAGTTTGCCTGCCGCACAATGGCTTCCAGCTCCTCCTGTTTGTTGCTCATACTGCGGGCATTGTCTTAGATGTACTTCAGCTGAGCCCCTTGCCTCACCCCTAATCCCGATTCCCACCTAGTCACAGCTCTTGCAGGCCTGGTTTTATCCTCTTCCCCCTTCCTCTCTGGTTTAAAGACCTCTCTATAAGCCCTGCCAGCTCCTGGGCAAGGATGCGTTTCCCCCTTTGAGACAGGACAGACCCATCAGCAGACCTCAGGCCTGGTGCCGAGTAAACCACCCCGTGATAAAAGAACCCAAAATTCTTGCATTTGCACCAGCCTCTCAGCCATGTGTTTATGAGATGTGTTTTCCTGTCCCTTTCAGTGTCCTTCTCTGTCAGTGAAGGGATAGAAGAAAATACCAACTGTATTGCTGTTCCCTGAACTAACCACCCTAGTCCGCTGAAGTCATTTTTGATAAGTTTCAGGCTTCTGTCAGCAGTCTCATTGCAGCCGGCCTGAACTATTTATAAAGGATAATAATCATTGGGGTGGATCAAACTGGGGAGGAATACTGAATATACTAAAAGATCTAGTGTACATTGTTTAAAATCAGAATTTTTTCAATGGAACATTCCATTACTTTTTAGAAATAAATCAGTGTTACTAAGCTGATGACCTACACATTTGGAAATACAAGTACCAATACAATGATAAATAATAAAGGTTTCAGCAGCTTTTTAGAAAATAATAATAAAAAAGGCTTATATTTCACAATGTTTGTTATAAAAAACAGACGGAAAAACAAGTCATTATATCTATATATTTAAAAAGTTTTCTGAAGTTTTCTGAAAAATTGGCCAAACTTTTTCATTTGGAAAGGATCACTGAAATAAGATGCAGGCTATATTTAGGACTGCTGAATATTGAAATGCAATGTAACTGAAATAGTTGTATGTACAATATCATTTGCTTGCAAAATTCTTATTAGTTCAGTTTCTCTGACATTACTTAATGGAATAAGATGACCTATCTTAAGGAAATAAGGAGAAAATATAATTATCTGTTCTTGGAAGATTTTGTTACTAGCCAAAAATGAAAGAATGAAGTAATTTTATCTCTATGAATTAGAGTGGAAACTGGCAGTTCAAAGAAAGAACAAAGTATTAAATTTTCTGATTATAATACAAAGAATTAGGACGGAAATACACTATCAGTGGTTATCATGTTATTGTGTTTGTATTACCTAAATCCTAAAAAAGAAATAAACAACATTTCATAATTTCAACTGAAATTCTTTGGAATATTTGATGCTATAAGGGAGTATGGAGTGAGGGAATGCGCACACGTCCATACGTTGTATGCACACACTGTTATGAGTACTGATCAGTACTGAGAAATTTCTCCATTGTCTGGTGGGAATATACTGCTGCACCACACAGGACAATTCAGAAATCTGAATCCTTGAAAGGATTCTGATTATTCCCTCTCAAATATTGCTTGCAGGTGGTATTTGTTCTTTCCGTAAGACACTGACAATGTACTTGACTGCTCCTACTTTCTTCAGTTAAATGCTCAAGCATGTCTTTCATATGGACTAGGTTTATTTTATTAAGTTCTGTTGGGAGGGAGATATTTTCTCACTTATAGATTGTATGATATTACACCATGAATTTATTAGTATCTAAAATAAGAGTATGAGTTCTACATAAAATTATATGAAAAAGGATGCACTGATGTTTTGGATAAGTTTTCCTGTTACAGACTTTAATTGAGATCAGAGAGTCTACTCCAAAGCAAAATTAATATTCTATTTTTTTAATAGATAACAAGAAAGAAAAATAACCACAACACTACTATATGATGTTAAAGTTTTCTCCTATGTTTGTTAACTCAACTTATTTAATAAAGCTTGCAACTATCTGTTCTGTGGAAAAATTTGATTTTTTTTTCCTTTCAATTTTAGGAGCAAAATTTTATTAAAATTTTGTCTGAGAATTGTTCTTAGCCTTTCTGCTCTCCTTGTTTTGTTTTCAGTGTTGTTGTTTTCAACTGTCTTTTTGTTGTTTTATTTTCAACAGTCTTTTTTAAAACTGGTAGTTTTACAGTTTAATCTTCCAAAATTTTCTACTTAAACCATATTTCGAAAATAAGTCATTATAAACTACGTGAATTGTTTTAGAGTTTAAAAAAGGGTTGTGTTTTTTTTTGTTTGTTTGTTTCTTGATACTTACTTTTGGTTTCCAAAAAGATCACAGAATCATAGAATGTAGGTAGGAAAAGGCCTTAAAAATTGTCAAGTCTGACCATCCGTCTGGCAACACTGCAAGTTTACCGCTAAACTTGTCCCTAAGCAACATACCCACACGCCTATTAAATACCTTCAGGGATGCCAACTCCATCACCTAACTCAGCAGCCTATACCAATGCCTAACCACCCTTTCCGTGAATAAATTCTTCCTGACATCCAGCCTTTGCTAAGCTTTTTATCAGCTGTTACCTGAGAAAAGAGATGGATACTGCCTTCATTACAACCTCCTTTCAGGTAGCTATAAAGAGCAATATTGTCTCCCCTTAGCCTCCTTTTCTCCAGATTAAACAACACCAGTTCCCTCATCAGTTTTGTTCTCTAGTCTCTTCACTAGTTTTTTTTGCTTATCTCTGGAAACACTGAAACAGCTCAATATCCATCCTGTAGCAAGAGACCCAAAACCAAACACAGGACTTAAGGTACAGTCTCACCAGTCTTGCAAACAAGGGGAAAATCATTCCCCAGACCTGCTGGCCACAATATTTTGTATGCAGGCCAGGATGTCATTGACTTTCTTGGACATCTGTGCACATTTCTGGCTCATGTTCAGCCAGATGTCAGTCAGTTATTCTCTGCCAGCCTCCTTCTCTTATCATAGGAGACCAGGTTAGATAAACAGGATCTAACTTTCATAAACCCATGATGACTGGGTCTGACCACCTGGTTGTCCTGTAGGTGCTGTGTGATGGCTCTCAAGATGATCTGCTCCATAACCTTCTCTGTCACCTAAGTCAGACTGACAGGCCTGCAATTCCTGCTTTTCTTGTAAATGAGAGTCATATTCACCAACTCCAGTCAACTGTGACCTCTCCAGTTAGGAGGTCTGCTGGTAAATTATTCAAAGTGGCTTGACAAGCACTTATGCTAGTTCCCTCAGCCCCATAGGGTGGATCTCATCTGACCCCATAGATTCATGTATGTCCAAATGGTGAATTTGAACAAGTTTTTAAAGATATGTTATTTATTTTTTCTAGAAAGCATATATGGAAATTAATTTATTTATTATATTTCATCCGTACTCCAGCTCACTTTTAATTTGGTAGCTTTGTCAGTAGGTCAAAGTTTAATTTCCATTCAGTACTAAATTAAGGGCCACTTAATCATTTGTCCCAGGGCAAGTGCATTTCTTTTAAGCAAACTTTATGTTAATTTTGTCCTACCTGAATTTTTTTTCATTTGATACTTAGAAATATCCCAGTTAAGTGAATTTCAAAATAATTGTTTATTAGGTGAAAGCTATCGTACTTAAAAAACTGGAGGTAATGAATATGAAATTGAAAGTGCTATTTTATTCCAATACTCATTTGACTGAATCCTAACATTGGTGTACATGCTCTTTGTTTGGACTGGCATGACTGTGCCATGTCATTCCTTGTGTTGCCTTAGGAAGACACAGAAAGGAAAGTATCTCATGGAAGAGCAGAAATGTTTTCATTTTTTAAGCTATATAGGAAAAAAATTAAACAATTTCCAAGAAAAATATGTTTTAAGACACAATTAAAGTATACCTAAAGTGTGGAAATTTTCTAGCACATCAAATACTACATAGGGAAGCTAAAGCTTTGTGTTTTCATCCTCCTTTTCTAAAACTGGTTGATTCTTTTTAATGAGGAATATAAGGTACTTTTGTTAGCTTCATCAGTGTTCTGCATGCAATTTCTTATCTGCTGGAAACTGTAAAACTAAAGATAGTTGGCAAATATACTTAAAGTGTACTATGGTCAGGGAAAGAATGTATGAATTGGCATCTGTTCTTTCTCTTTCACATGCTTTTCTCTTTGTTGAATTATTCATTCAAAAAGTGGAGAAAACAATACAAGAAGCAGTGACAGATATGGAAAAGCTAGCCATTTCAAGAAGGATACATTTCTTATTAACATGCAGTGACCTAAAATGTTGTGAACAGTACAGTATGGCGTGACTGACTTAGCAGAGAGAACTTGGAAATGAGTGACTATCCATTTCGTTCAGATCATCTGCCAAATGTAGAAGATTTCATCCCAAGAAGACAGAAGTGAGACTCAAATCACTGTGCTGAAGCTCTGATATATTGGAAATACTTGTACTTTAAATGAACACAACATGAATTGTGATGTATGGATCTCCAGTGCATTAGGCAAGGAAGTAAGGAACTGAATCCTCCTCCTAGAAGACAATAAATTCTAAATGCAGTACATCAGCCACTTTGGTAATAGCAATAAATGGACTGACAGTCTGCAGACAAATAGTTGCCATTTCTAAGTGATAACTGAAGTTCCTTTACCAAGTTAATTCTCTGCTGCGCAATACTGATTCATTGTCATTTTACTCACTGAAAAATCCAAAAATATATTTCTAATTTAACACTGTATTATGTTTTTACATAACCAAAAAGAGAAAAATGGAGGATTCAGTCTTAATTTTCGAGACGGCTAAAGACTCAAATACAAGGCCACATAACCACAAAGTAGCTGATTACTATGAATCAACTGATCCACAGTAATTTTGTGTGCATCCTTTTTCCCATGACAACTGTGAAGTAACAGGATATACAAGGTGCATCTGACCTGGCAGTCAAAGTATTTTTATGTGTTATGGTGGATGAGCTGACGCACTATGGCACGTTATTCCACACTAATTTGTTATTAAATTAAGGACTTGGGTTGGATTGTTTATTTTGGAAATCAGTTTGTTTATTTTTGATTTCTTTAAATCTTTGACATATTTTTACTGTAGTTTATTTTCTGTTTTAACAAATATATCCCCATGCTGCAAGAACTTCATAATGCATAGTTATTCAGAGCACTGTTTGTGCACTGTACGTTCTTCTTCCTTGCTTTTCTAAAGTCATATTCAACCATATTATTTTTGACATTTGCTGTTTCATGCTTAATTGTGCAAACTTCTTCATTTGCTATCAGTGAATACTTCCAATTTTTTATCAAGAAAAGAGTTTAATCTTTCACCTATGAATAGTAAATTCATATGGAAATTTACTAGAATCATTATCACCATGGTGATGAAACATCACCAATAGTTTTCTTGTTTGATTTCATATTACTGGGTAGAAATTGGTACACAAGCTGTCATGGGGAAAACATGATCTAAAAGCTGTGTTCAGCTGTTGATGGCATCTGCCCAGCTCTCAAAGATGAGGTTAATCTGTACTGGGCTGGAAGAGCAAAGAAGCAATAGACAAATTTTACTATGGAACTGCTGCTAACTTCACATCTTTGTGACAGATTTGAGATGCAAGGCTGATAGAAATGCCACTGAAAAACTATTTGCCGTAGGATGGAATTAAGGAGCCTGGCCTGAGGCCATGTGACTACTGAGGACATGGGTGGTTTATACCAGTAAGACTAGGAGGTGTTGCCGACAACACATGATTGTGCACCACTTCAGCCATCCTGGACAGTAATTAAAAAAAAAAAGATATTTGTGATGTGGGTCTCATCTTGTGCACAGCTCACCCCAGTTCTCCTATTATACAAATAAATATGTTAAAAAAAAAAAAACACCTTATTTTAACTTCTTATTCTACGTTGTCCAGATTTGGTTGGGATAGGATTAATTTTCTTCATGATATCTTATGTGGTGCTGTGTTTTGGATTTGTAACAACAAAAAAAAGTGAATAAAACACTAATAAGCTGATAAACACTAATGTGAGAGTTGTTCCTGAGCACCACTCATACAGCATTAAGGACATTTCTGCTTTTTGTGCTGCCCTGCCAGTTAGGAGACTGGGGGGGCACAAGAAGAAGGGAGAGGAAACAGCCAGGACATCTGACCCAAATTGGCCAAAGGGATGTCCCATACTATATGACATCCTGCTCAGCAATGAAACTGGAGGAGTTAGCGGAAAGGGCTGCTGTTGCTTGTGGACTAGTTGTGCATCATGATGGTGAAAAATCATGTTGTATATCACTAGTTTTTTCTCCCTTATTGATGTAGTTTTCTCTTTTTTCTTTCCTTCTTTCCTTCTTTCTTTCTTCCCTTCTTTCCTTCCTTCCTTCCTTCCTTCCTTCCTTCCTTCCTTCCTTCCTTCCTTCCTTCCTTCCTTCCTTCCTTTCTTTCTTTCTTTCTTTCTTTCTTTCTT
>NC_034410.1:69696012-69705507 GCF_002078875.1 Numida meleagris | reverse complement strand
TTCCTTCCTTTCCTTCTTCTCTTTTCTTTCTGTCTTTTCACCTCATCCAGTAAGGAAGTGGGAAGAAGCAAGCTTTTTGACACTAAGCTTCTTAATGAGGTTAAACCATAACACACCTGAAAAAGGTATGCTTTTTTATTTTATTTTATTTTCCTGGTCTCTGAAATATACAGAAATTCTGAATATAATACGATAATGTTATGATGGGCAAAAAGGGAATATTTTGTGACCCCTTTAAGTTGCCTGCCGTCATTCTTCAAACTTTTCTGTGTTTACAATACACTTATACAACTGCAGCATGTAAACATCTAACAATCAATGGCAAGGGAACTTCTTCTAAATTAAATCATACATATTATTTTAAAAGTTGTTTTGTTTCAATTCATTTTAATGGGTTTTATGACTCCTTACAGTATTCTACTGCCTCAATTCAGATGACAGATGTTTTCTGCAATGGGTATTTTATTTTGAGGAAATGTATTTTTCAGAAAGTTTTCTGAGATTCTGATGTGAAGTTTATATGATTATGCATGACCTTGTGAGTTGGACCTTTTCCTGTATATAAATGTACCTGCAGAATCAGTTAAGCTCTAAAGCATAGATTTAAAATTTGTTTGTTGTCTTGGTCCCCCTTTCTGTGATGATGTGATTGATCTTCTTGTGTAGATTCCTGGAAAGTGTGAAGTATCTGGAAAAACAGATCTCCAGCTACTTGTGTGTACTGGGCATGGGCAACAGTATTGTGATGGAATGTGATATTGCTTGAGACATGGCTAAAGACAAGCTCTGGGACAAGGCACTCTGTGACAGGGGGAGTACAGGTTAAAGGGACTGTGGCCCTGGGCAGGGACACACTGTAGGGAATGCGGCCGTGGGCAACACATGTTGCAACATGGGAAAAGGAGTGAGAGGCAAGGAGTGTCTTGGAGAAGCCATTGTGCTCCTCCTCTGACTGTCACATCACTGAAGGAGCTAGGAGGGGCTGAGTATAGCCTACAGCAAAAGCAAAAGGATGATGAAACTAAGAAGGGAAGAGATGTTCTTGCCTGAAATTGAAATGGGGGAAGTGTTAATAAAATTGTTTGTTTTTTTGGTGTGTTTTTTCTTTTTTTTTTCTTTCCCCTCATGTATGATCAAAAGTTGTGTCAGTTGGCAGTAATTAAGCCAAGTAAAAAGTTAAACTGTTTTGCCTGCAACACTCAGTACCTCATGTATGTCTGCTTCCATTTTTCTGTGCCTACTATCAGATTCCTTTCGTTCAAAGGGGGCTAACATCTTTAACATTTTCTTTCGATGTCTGCTAAATTAACCCATAAATACTTTGCAAACACTGTCCAAAATACTTGCTGAAGAAATGAATAATTCTGTTGTGTTGCTTGAAAGAAAAAGGGATAGAGAATGGGTAGTAAGCAAAGCTTACTTTGAAAGTTGGTTTTGATTATTCTTTTGTGATGGACATACTGCTAAAGAAGGTCCAGAGACAACTTCTTTTGATGTATGTACTCTAAACCACTTTCTCTGCAGAAAAAAAATTAAAATAAAAAAATATGGAAATATTTTTGTTGCAAAGGAAGCCTTATATTTAGCTGAAACTTATTGAAAAAGGATTTTGTCAGAAGTTCAAGTGAATTACTACGAAAGTTGACAATATTTGTGACTTTTCTTGGATGAAAGAAAGCACTGTTCTTCATCCTGTGGTCTGTAATTTCTTTATTAAAACTTCTGATTATATTGTTAGTAATCCTGACACATTTTTGAGTATGCACACACACTCTGGTGCTTTCCAAGTGGAGCTCTCAGCTAGCCCTACAGCTACTCAAAATGGCTTATACGTTTTAGCTGGTGGAGAGAGTACGTTAAACATGATAATTTCACTTCAAAACTAAGCCTGCAGGAATATATTCAATTCAAAGACCATACACAATCATTTTCTTGCTGATGTTCTGTTCTGTTAAGGGGCCTGCAGCAATGTCAAATTTGATAGTGTTCCACTCACCAAAGCATGATCAGGGTGATTGCGATAAGAAAAGACAAGAAAGACAGTGCTCTGAATATGCCGTGGAGTCAGAGAGTGGAGTAGAAAGCTGTTTCAGTACAGGCAGGGCGCCTCCTTCTGCAACTGTGATACTGATTCTGACTCAAAAGTAGGGTAGAGTGGCACTGTGTCAGGGATTATTTTATTTTGCTATTTAAGGGCTTTTATTAATAACCAGATTGGTGACTAAATGAAGCTAATGACATATATTTTTTTTTTCATTTTTAACCTATAATGAAAAAGCATTTTCATTTAATGAATAGATGTTTAGTGATAATTACCAAATTTTACATCATTAGAAAATAGACTATTATGAAACTGGAAGTATAATTCAACATTTGTGGCAAGCCAATTCTCTATGTGCAGAGAAAATCACTGTCATTCTGCTAGAAATAGAAAAAATGTAATTATCATTAGTGCCTTTTTCTATAACGCAAGTGGGGCTAAACAGTGAATGTTTGCTTTTTGCTACCATATTGAAAAGCGTTGCCCACAACTGTCTTTTTGCTGAATCTCACTTGTTATTTTTTCATTGTTTACCACTTACATATTGTGCATGTATGTGCATGTGCAGTCTTGAAATAACTGCATGCTCTTTCTATGTTTTAGTCATAACATTTAAAGAAAGATACTTCTTTGAGACATTTAAACTATTTCCTGATATTGAATGTCACTGATTATTCATTTAATGTGAATGAGCTTGAGTGCTATTGTTCACATGAAACAATAGATACACCATATTTTTTTTTTCCTCTATATTGCTTTGCTAAGTATGAGGATCTCCTCGGTGTGTATAAGGATGAGTTTGGGAGGAACAGCTTCTCTGCACATAGTCTGAAGCCATAATATAGAGAGACAAGAGTCTGTTAGGTCCCGTGTATTTGGTTATAGTAACATCATAGATGTTAACTGAAGAAAGATCTGGAATATCCTAAGGAATAAATTTTGTGTGCAGAAGACAGCAGAAATGAGAAAGAATCCCTTGATACTTCAGAAAAAAGATATATGTAGATGTACCAATGAAGAAGAATTGCCCTCACAATATCGCAGAAGAGAACTGTTGATGAATGTATTTGTTTTTCACAGTCTGACTGCTGAAATATATTCCTAAGTATGTACTGACCTTATGAAATCAAAATGTAAAAGTTTACAACTAGGCTGTGTTCTGAGACATACTAGGCAGCTTTGAGCTTGCTTTATTTACACCTTTAAGAGTGTTACATTTGCACTTCCATCTTGATGCCTATTATGTCCTAAACCTGTTTACTTGGCAAGTGATTTTTACAACACTAACAACTTCTTAACTTGTGGATGTGTATAATTTCTTACATAGATTAAGCAGAAACCAAGCAGTATATATGACTTTTACTGAGGAAAGGATCGCTGTTGCTTTCTGCTGTCATTTCAAGGAATTAATTCTGTGAAATTTTGACTTAGCTATTCTTCATACTATGTTCTTATAGATCTTTTTCTACTTGCATCTATTGGAGAGTGCTATTCTCCAACAGATACTCAAGAATGCTTGTGGGAAGCCATTTTACCAGTCACTCAGTGGATGTACATGCCAGGAAAATGAGGTCAAATAATGAGCTGTTCATCACCAGAGACCTTTGGGTCTTCTCACAAACAAAGGTTTTGGAAGTGAGTAACATTTTTCACTCTTCACAGTTTTTCTCCTAAATAAGGAGAAAAAGCAATTTGCTGTCTTGTTTTACTATCTGTTGGCATATTATAGAAGAGATTTCTGGAAGCAGAGATGGGAGGTAAGTTTTGATAGGATTTCTCTGGTAGTTTGGGGAAATTGACAGACTAGTTGTTTATATATGTTTAGCCTCTGGATTGATTTTCCCATGAATCACACAGCTAGAGGATATTTCTACATAGAAATTGAGCTGTAAATGTTTTCCAAGTTTGAATACTGGCATGTAGACCACAACAGAGCTTGCTTTAACAACGTGAAAATATTACTGGAGCTGAGTCTCCTGGATTCAAATTAGATGCAAGTCACAGTGTAGTAGAGGTTAAGATTCAATAGAACACAAAGGGAAGTTGTTCAGAGGAAATAATTTTTCATGGTGGATCCATGTGGTAAAATTTCCACAGGAAGTTTTGTAACATGAATGGGTTTTATGCTCTCATCAAAATGTTCATGCTTTGTTGTGTGATGATGACATTCAAGAGATGCCCCTTTATAATTTGTCTGAAGTGCAAATCCAGTGTTTTATTTCATTTCCCTCAACCCTGAAGTTATTTTCAGGATAAAAAGATATCTATGAGTTTTTCAGCTCAAATCCCAAGAGTCACAAATTATTCAATACTGGCTATATATACAAACTGCAAGCACAGCTGTCCATGTGCTAATAACTGTTGACTGAAATGCAAAGACATGAAACCTCATTAATGACTAACTAATCTCTTTTCTTATATTTCCCCCAGATACCAGTGAAGTGTTACAATATTCTAATCAGTGAAGACACTTGCATCCAGTTCCTATGCACGTTAAGTCCTATGCAAAAAGAGGTCTTCATAAAGTCTTCAAACTGCCCATTATGAATTCCCTAGTAGTCACTTCAATATCTATCATATATTAATCTGTTATGACATCTTGGATGTGAAAATTTCACTTTATTTTCTATGCTTTAATTCTGATCGCAGAAACTGATGAAAATTTAGATTTCATACAGCATTGACCTTTTCCTTAATCATAGACACTTCAATACACTCTATTGCACATCAAATATTTACATATCTCTGGTAGATGGGATGACATCTGTAGCCCTAAAATTGATGATTAGAAATTAATTTATATTGATAAAATTATTGACTTTAAAGGCTAGCTACTAGATTCTTTACGGCTCAGTACCTTTAGAATCTCTTAAATATGTACACCATGAAATACAGAGTAGGTGAAAAATGCTACTACTTCCATTTGCTAGACTGTATTATTAATTTCCCTGAGGTTTATATGGTTATATAGCATGGAAGATAAAATAAATCAAGCCTTGTATATAGTTATTATTGGAAAGTACAATAAAATTCAAATATAATTTGAATTTCTGCATTAGCTAAACAAACTGAAGTAGCGAGTCTGAAAG
Organism: Numida meleagris; assembly: GCF_002078875.1. NCBI lineage: Eukaryota > Metazoa > Chordata > Aves > Galliformes > Numididae > Numida > Numida meleagris. The sequence continues at coordinate 69,700,377 of NC_034410.1, read as the reverse complement.
GTGAGAACATGAATCAGAAGTGAATAAGATAAGAAACAAGTTTCTTCTTCACAGTTGTGATATGATTTTTTTTTTATGATTAAGTTAAAAACAGAAACATGTAATGTACTAAGGAACTCTCTATGTAAAGTCTTTTTAAAGTCTTTTTATGTAAATTAAGTCTTTTATGTAAATTTATTTCATATGTTAATATTAATCTCTAAAGATTTACTACACACCTTCACGGTGTTAACATTTTAACTCCTAAACATAGAAGAAAAATATATCTGGTAGAATATAAACCAATCTGAAATAATTATTGTATTATATACCACACTGATTTTTGAGAATATGAATTTTCCTACAGTAGAGTTTATTTTTACTCTATTACACTAAAAATATATGGATACCATATATTGGTCAACTGAATGAAATGTTATACTACATTTCTGATCAATATGTAATAGAAACTGTTAATTTTTTTTTAAACATAAGATGTAATATTTTAGTTCAGGAAGCAGTTTGGGAATATGAGATTTTCAAAATGTTTATGTCCTACATTTTCAAAAACAACACTTATGTTTGTATATTAAGACAAAAATTAAGTCTCATGGATGAAAATTTTGCCTGGATTTATGATTTCGTAAATCAACCAAGATCCTGATCTCCCTTAGATTAGTATCTTACAGGCACACACAGACATACACAAAATATCCCAGCAAAGATGAGATTTCTTTTCCCAATAATTTTGTTTTTCTGGTACACAATATTTACTGAAAAGTTGCTGGAGATTAGAAAAATAGTTCTCTGAATTATAAAAGTTACAATTCTTACTCTTTCCACATAAAATGCAGATGAGTCAGAAGGCAGGGAAAAATGTTCCTCCCACTGTAAGTGAAGATCAGTATGGATGCAAAATTGCCTTTTTTTCAGTCACCAGGGACTTCACCACCACGACTTTTCAAACATAATTTTCAAATATCTTTTTCCAATATCTTCATCAACAGCATACACATCGACACCAACGGCACCCTCAGCAAGTACACATCTGTGTAGATGTCCCTGTTCATTGCAGGCGACTTGGACTAGATGACCTTTAAAGATGCCTTCCAACTCAAACAATGCTATGATTCTAAGAAAAGATAATGCAAAAAATTTATATATTTTTTTCTCTTACTTGTTTTGAGGAATCGTTATTTTGAAATGGCTATTCTCAGTTTTGTTTTTGTTTTTTTTTTTATGTTATTCTCCATGATCCTGGCTTTACAGAACCAAACTGATATTTTTTTATACTGCAGTAAAAACTGCCTGTAGCCTAAAATGCTTCATATTTTGGATTATGAGACCTTGAACATATCAGTAAAATGTTACTGTAAACAGATGTTTCTTTTTTTTTTTTTTTTTTTTTTACTTGTGTGGATAAATGGCAGGGAGGTGGGCAAAGGAATAAAAGAGATTAATTTTTCTGTATTTTGTCATTTGTGCCTTGGATCCTTGAACTATGAGCAATCTAAAGATATCTTTTCCAATTTAAGTGGATATCTAGACCTAAGACGTACTGTTGGGAAATATTGCATGCCTGGTAGCGCGTAGCTGACTTTTCTCAAAGATTTACGGTATGACCTTAGATAAGAAGTAAGCTGTGTATGTGTGGAATTTAGTGGTTGTAGTGCTTTAATTAACAGCAGGTGCTGTGCTCAAAAATAGCCTGGGAAATGATATTGTTTTGAGACACTTCGTTTTGAGACACTTCTGATATTTGTGGGGCACCTATCTTGTTCTGATATTTGTGGAGCACCTATCTTGTAAACAAGTATGCTATATAAGGAAGGGCTGCTGCCCTAATAAACGGAGCTCTCTGAACTCACACTGAGTTGCTGCTTCCCACGCGGGCGGGCGGGCGGGGGTTTGTCTTTTCCCTTTGCCGACTGTCGGGGTAACCCTGTGTCCAAGTGTTTTCCTACAAAGTATAAAAAGCACACCAAGAAAAAAAACCTTTCCTCCACATGAGTTTTTTTTTTTTTAATTTTTTAATAGCTTTTTTTCTATTTCCTTTTTTTTTTTCTCACTGACAGAAAACTACACAAAATATTTACGTTAATAAAAATGATTTCATGATTAGAGGAAATGTTTCCAGAAGAGATCTAAATTTAGAGATATATTTAACTAAAACAATATTGTTATAATCATATTCACTTGCTAAAGGTGTAAATACATATAGATATTGTTAGAATATCAAAATTCTATTCATATCTGGACATTCTTTTACAAGAAACATTAAGTAGGAAATACTTAGGAGACATTTAAACCACAAATTATTAGTAAGTTTTAAACAGACCTCTTTTCTGTTTACAATAGAAGATAATTTTTACTTAACATCAGTAAGGACACTATTGTAAATGAAAGAAGAAACTCGCTGAACAGAAACAATTACTTGACATTTATATTTCTCTAATGAGTACCTATTGACTCTTATGAGAAAAACATTATTAGTAATGGTGTTTGTCAAAATGCTGCCAGAATGCTTTATAACAGAATTAGAATTTTAAGATTCCATAGTAAAGAAATAATTACTGAATTGTATTTATTTCTTTCCTGCCTATCCATCCACAATTGGCCAAAATAATTTGAAATACTATTTTCTGTAAATTATATGAATAATTAGTTTCCTCAGATTATGATGGATTGCTTAAAAACAATTAAAGTTTATTTAATATGAAGTTATATTGGAAGGATCTGAACTTTGTTAATCTAGTAAGAAAAAAACAAATGAACTTTCAGTAAATTATTACACAACAAAATGAACAAAAGCAGCTATTTTTAAAAAGCTTTAACAAATATATATGAAAAAGAACCTCAGAAATTCGACATAGAATTTATACCCTTTAGGGATACCAGTGTTTAAAAACAAGTCTGTTGTACAAGTAATTCCATAAACAGAGGAAAGAATGAGCCCTAGAGTTCTATGGCTTTGTGTCTCCCAGATGAACTCAGTTATATAAACCTCTAATCTTTCCTCAGTAACTATTTCTCCTCACCGTGTCATTATCTAACAAAATATCTTGATCTTCTGACACTAAGAACATCAAAGTATGAAAGTTTAGAAATGGCATGACAGCTAAACCAATTCTCAAATATCATTGTCAGGAAAGGGAGTGATTTACATTGTCTTAGTTGTTAAGATACAGGAAGCATTGTCTGAAAGATAGAATTTTGTTTCTGAATATAACAGTTGCAGATACTTCCTGGACTAAACTAAGGTACTTATATTATAACACATTTGTTTAACATGATAAAATACAGGGTGACGTGACCATGAAACAGTCTTGATAAGCTGAAATTAGAGAAGACGTGACAATAATGATAATTGCTTCATCTTTTCACTCAGACATCTCATTTACATCTTCATAGGTTCAGTTATGGAGATACATCCAATTATGGCATTTTCCAGGCTAAAATTTATCATATGTATTTCCCTGATAGACAGGATGCAGATTTTTTTCTTCTTTCTTTTCAAGATGATTCAAAATATAACCAAGATAATTCAAAATAATCAGACAACTTCTTAATGCAGACCAGCTCCAGGTAATCTGAACTGAAAAATTAAAGAATAAAGGTTTTGAAATTACAGCTATTCTGCACATAATTCTCAATTATGTGAGGGCACTTTGTTCTTGTGTGTTTATATGGACAGGAATAACCATCTAAGATATCAAACTCTTTCGTTCTTTCTAACAAGTACTTCAGAATTCTGAAAAACTGACTCACATTTATCAGCTCTATACTCTTTATAGTGAGCTTTTCTCACGTTGGCACTTTTTCCATAAACTTTTTTTTTTTATATATATCAGATCAGCTACTTAATATTTTTCAAAGAAACTTTATTTAGGGAAATGTCCTTTGCAAAAAAATCTGATGTCGTTGATGTCCCATTCCTGGTGATGCCCTGCCCCTGGAGACTTTCAAGGTGAGGCTGGATCAGGCCCTGGGCAACCTGATCTGTCTGTGGTGTCCCTGTTCACTGCAGGGGAGTTGGACTAGATGGCATTCAGAGGTCCCTTCCAGCTCTAAGGATTCTATGATACTATGATATGTAGATGAGAACCTTTGCCTTGGCAGAGAAGTTCTGGAACGGCCCCATTTTATGAGTTTTCCTCAGGACCAAAACTGAAGAACTGAAGATCATTGAAACCTGTCTAACTCAGTCCTGCCAGAATTCCATTATCCTGACTCTGGCTATAATCATTAGACAAATAGTGCTTATGGGAAACTTTCAGTCCCCCAGAAATATGATGAGGAGGACACAAAGATGTCTTATCATAGTGGAACATAACTTGATGGCTTTTATCCCAACATCTGAGGTTATATTATTATTATTGTTGTTTC
>NC_034410.1:69589766-69694859 GCF_002078875.1 Numida meleagris | reverse complement strand
TTTTCCTTTCTTTTCTTTTCCTTTCTTTTCTTTTCCTTTCTTTTCTTTTCCTTTCTTTTCTTTTCCTTTCTTTTCTTTTCCTTTCTTTTCTTTTCTTTTTTTTTTTGTGAAAAAGATCGATTAAATTCAGATGCATGATGGAAATACTCTTAGAATTTAGATAGTGACTGTAAAAAAGATTCTGAACTTCAGCTAGTTCTACTTGACAGTTAAGATCTCAGTAATGTATCTGAATGTTTTGTTGGTTTTTATTTGTGTTATTTTTTTCTAATTAGTTTTATTTATATTCACTTACGAAATTAAAGCAAACATTCTTAATTGCACACAATCACCTGCTCAGTAATGTGTTAACATGTTTTAAAGCAGATACTACTGCTCCAGCAACAGTACAGTTATTATTTAGTAGTGGTTGGTAATTAATAGAGATCTTTTTATTAATTTTTTTTTTCCCTCAGGGGAATTTGGAGTATGAAGGAACTGGAGGTATTTTGAAGTCTTCATCTGAAAATATCATCAATAACAAACAAACAAAAATAAAAGTCAAAGGAGACAAGTGTGAGAGAGGTTTGGATTTAAAACTAATCTGAATTTACCCTGGATGAATCATCACAGGAGATTATGCAGTCAAATAGAATCTGCTTTTTTTTCTCATGTAATCCTGGCCTTTTTAGGAAATGTTGGCCTCAGAACTCATTGTATGGAGTTGTTTATTTTTTCTTCCATACCCGTAGGTGCAATAAGCTCTAGTCTTCCCTTGTAATTTACTTGTGGTATTCAGATTTGAACATGTCCACATAACATCAAAAATCTGTAAATTCATCATAATATTGTGATCATGTTATTTATTCTAGAAGACATATAGATAAGCAGGCCACTGTAGCTTTTTGGGAAATGTTTATTAAGAAAATAGTGCAGTAGTCAGTTTTCAGTCTTCAAAGAGCTTTGTCTGATCAAGGATATTATGAATTGGCTTATTTGTTTACCTGATTCAGTCACTCTGTTTAGCTTGAATACAAAGCTGCTTTGAGCGTTTTGAAAAACACTTCAGCGTAATTGCTATGCACATCATTGATCTGCTAGCCTCCTGGAGTTTCTTGTATTTCATTGCCTTTTCAGAATTTAATACATTTCAGATTTCATTCTGAAATGTTGTATTAATAAAAAAAATAAAGTGATTGATACATCCCTACTGCTGAATATACAGTCGCTGATTGTGTTTTTTTCTTTTAAAAAGCCTATAGCTTTTTCAATTACTTGTACACTGATTTTTGAGACATATTAGGCAGGACTCTCTTTTGGATAGGTGGATAAGTCTATATACTGTTATAAATAATACATTTTACATTGTTGAATAATCCACTTTAGTTATTTAAATTGGATCCACACCATGGACAATAATGTCAGAATTTTTTAGTGTACTATTTGTTAAGGTCAGAAAATACTTACAACAGATTGAAAGTCTATCTTAAAATAGGCAAATACTCCTAGCTTTTTACCATCCTTCATCTGAATGTTTTCTCCTTTGCTCTTTCATATCCTCAAATGATTCAAAGTGATTGAATGCAGTAGCATCTAAACATTGGATCATTATGAAAATAACTGTTCATTGCATTAGATTCTACAACTCCAATGCAGACAATTTGCTAAATAGTCTTTTATTTACATATGGAATATGTTGCAAGGAATAAGCAGAACAAGCTATTCATTTTTACAGAAAAAAAAAACCAAACATACATGACTATGAAAAAATTTCCAATAATCTTGAGATGCGCCTGCAATGACAGGTCAAGTAGCAAGATAGAAAAATGCCTGTGCTTACTGACAAGTGTTTAAACTTGTCAAGAATAATAAAAATAAACATTAACTCATAATATAAAAGGCTTTTGAGGAGAGCTAGCAGATGAATATGGAAAAAATCAATGTGAAAGAGAAGCAATAATAAAGCAGGAAAGAATCAAAGGGAGGGTTCAAAGGAAGTGAAGAATGATAATCAAATGACTTGAAAAAATGGTTCATTTCAAGAAAGTCATAGCAGAGGTATAGAAGGCAAGGAAAAAGTAGAATAGTCCCTGTGTATATTATCCACCTTGCAAACAGAAAATAAAAATAGCAAGACGAATTAAAAAAAAAAAAAAGAAAAGTTAACATTTATTATACTTCTGTAGCTGCTGCATATCTCCAGTCTTCCACTCTTTTGCAATTAGATAATTTTACTATTATTTATTTGGTCATTTGCACCTATATAATAAAGGCACAAAGAAATGGTGAATCAAGTTGTGAGTAGATACAATTTCAGTGGTGAATTACAATTGGATATATTAAGCCCTTTTGTACATATTCTTGTTTGTGGTATTATGCAAGTGAATTTACTCCTGACAGTGTGTTCTTAGTTAGCACATTAACCTAGAAGACCTTCTCAGATTTTGCTTAATTTTCCTGATTTGTTAAAACCTTAATTATGATAGGTTTATGAGAATCTATTGTGGAAACCTTGTGAACATCTTGTTAATTGAATGCTATCACAAGTTCAGGTAGCTTGGAAGCTGGAAAACAGGTTTTGTTTTTATTTGTATAATTAGTTTTCAGGATATTTGGAAACAAACATTTTTTATGCTGCCAGATTTTGTAGGGAGACACTACTTTACTTTTTCACTTGTATTTTTCAGTGAAAGATTATCTGTCTTTTTCTGTAGAAAGATCCTGGACACAGTTATACAACTTGAGGCTTAGTATAGCTTTTTTTATTATGTTTTTATTATTGTTTTTATTTTTTCCCCTGAATGTTCAGACAATAATAGCAAAATTATTTTTGAAAATCTAATAAGATTAGGAGACAGAGAACTCAGGAAAATCTATTACATGTTTAGGCTCTATTTATTACTAAAGATGTTGACGATTTATTCAGGTAATTATTACACCCCAGTAAGAATGATTTTGTCTGGAAGAGCAAAGCTTTTTACCTACTTGAATACCATGACAGAGGAGGTTTAAACAAATAAATTAAAAAAAAAAAAAGTTAATATTTTATAAATTGTAGGAAGAAGAAAGTAAAAGAAGGAAATGAAAAATATATTCATTAAAAAAAATGAAATGAAAACTGGCTGGGGAAATACTGAGAAACCAAATAAAGCAAAACAAAGAGTAATTTTACTGGAAGGTACATATATATAATCTGGCTATTGTGCACAGTTTTTATTTTATTTATCCTACATCTAGTAATTCCTTCATCAATATTATGATTTATTGATTCCTATCTTCCTCATTAAACATCTTAATTTTATATCCTGAAGATGTCTTTCTGAGATATCCTCATCAGGATAAATTAAAAATTAAATCTATTAATTAGCCAATAGAAGTTCTGATGAGTTTTTTGTTTTCCAAGATGGACCATTTCATAGTCACTAATTGCAGTTGGAAAGGATATGTGAAGGTCATTTGGTCCAATTCCCCTTATCATTCAAAGCCACCAGGACTGTGTCAAGACAGCTTTTGAATATGTTCAAAGAGAGGCCTTCACAACTTATTTGGGCAACCTGTTCCATTGTTCTGTTACCTCCACAATTAAAAAAAACTTTTTCCTGAATTCCAGACCTTACTTGCTGTGTTTCAGGTTGTGTCCAATGCCACTTTGTCACTGAACTTCACAGAAAAAGCCTTTTATTCAGTAAATATTCAATGTTATACAAAGTTTTGATTCAAAAATATGTTTTTCTTCAAGTTAAAGATGCTTCTTCTCCCTCTATTATCAATAATTATAGTAATGAAGTCTTAGAAATTAAAATAAAATTTAGGAGACCATTCCCATTCAGAAGAGGTTTACATTTCATTGATATTAATTAGTGTTATATGGACACCTACATTTAAATAAAGCTATGACACCTTTCTTGAAAAAGACATGTTTCTGAATTAGAGAAATAATAGCTGTTGTAACTATTGTTAGAACTTAAGAATTTAAAAGTAACATTCAGAGTCAACAAAGTTATTCTAGGAAGAATTGAGGAATAGTTATTGTAAACATAGGATAAAAGTAGCATAAATGCTACAATTAGAGGTGTAAACTGAAGAGAAAAAAAAATCCACTTTCTGTGGCAGTGCAGATTAACAGTAGCTTCTGTTACTTCAAATCTATGTACATCCATAGTGCATATATTTTACTATCTGTACTGATTCATTACTTGGTTTGAATAATAGGGCTATTGCAATAAAAATGCAGTATAAAAAACCAAAACCCACTTACATAACTGCCTACTCACAAGTATCCCACAGTGCAGCACAATACTCATTAAATTAAATTCCATTTAATTAAAAGCTCACACAAATCAGCATTCAGTTCAGTCAAAAATGGTTATTTTGTATCAATGTATTAGATACTTGGATATAAGGAAAATGAGGAACATAACTGCTAAGTGGCCTATCTCTTGATAAAGTCCATGAGAACTTTTGTATTACTAAAAATTATTCTGTGGCTCAGACAAGCCATCAAGGACAACATTATATTCAGATAATAAGATCTGATTTGGAAGCAGTGTAGGATTTAAATTTTCAAAGCACCATTTTCATTGACTTTGTAAACATTCCCTAATAGTTTAGTAAAATATTTAGATATTAGATATTTAGTTAGATCATTATTTTCCAAATTTTAGATATATTTTTTTTCTTTTTGCTGGGAAAAAAAAAAAAAACCTACAGCCTTTCCCTATACAGTTACTTGATTGATGGGTAAATAACCTCATTTTCTATGAATGGTCTCCCTAGCTGCCTTTTGTACTGACAGATATAGAAAATGCAGACTTGTAACTCTAAGGGCAGAAAGTTGAAAAACATGGACTTACTACAACTTCCCAGACATCTCTAAGGCTTTGTTCTATGTTCAAAAAATTCCAGGTAAGTAGCCTGAAAAAAGTCTTCATCATTGTCTATGTTTTAAAGTTATGTTACATCCTGTAAGCTAAAAAGGTTGCAGTGTTTTTTTTTTTTTTTTTTTTGGTTTGTTTGTTTGTTTGTTTTCTGCAATACTGCTATTGTCAGATATTTATTTATTTATTTGGTCTTGTACAGACTTGCTCAGACTTGCAAACCTCTCAGATGATAATCTTTCAAAAATTTTTTTTCTCCAGATAGTTGGCAGCACCTCAACTGGTGTTGGTTGTCCAAGCATGAACAGTTCTGTGCTGCCCAGAAATGTGAATTTTGAGTTCTGCTTCATCTCTGTCTGTCATCCATCTCCCATTATATCTCTTATACATGCCTTGTACTATTTTGAAGTTATTGTTAAAACACCTGTCCAGTATTTGCTTCCTTTTTCTTTCAGTGTAGAATAGATAGAATCCTTTTCATAGTGAATTCAAATTGCTCTAACAATAATTAGTTCTAGAATTGTTAGCTTTTCATTACTCTAACCTGAGGCATCCAGATCCCAGCCAGAATATAATCTCATACTGGTGGGCTGTTATCTTCATTGGTTTCAGACTGTTGGACTAGAATTTCAACTTTATAACATGCCTAAATCAGGAAATTTTCTTTTGATACATAATTAACAGTATATGTGTGTCTTTCTTTACAAGAATTTCTGTTTACAGAACATTCATTACATACATTTTGGTAGTATTCCTTGGTATAAGAATATGTAGAAGTGTTTTGATGGCATTGTTTTTAGCTTGAATATTCGAAGTATAGTACTGTATAAGTTACTCTCTCTTGTTCTCCAAAATTCTTCAGTTTCAGTCCTGGTCAGTCCATTGTTAGCCTAAACCACTCCTGCCAAACAAAAATTGTTTTGTTTTTTTTTTTGTTTTTTTTTTTCCTTATTTTTCCTTACATATGTTGTGTTATGTGGCTCTCTGTTTTTGACAAAGTACGAACATCCCAAGCCAATGAAATCTGAGTTAAAAAAAAAAAACACAACTCTTTTTAAAGGAACTTCTTAAAAATCAAGAGTAAAATATTTTTTTCTGCAAAAACCATGTGTATTGATATTTCTCAGTATCATTGACATCTCTTTTCCAAATTACCCATCAATCAATTTAATAGCAGATAGCATTATAATTAATTTTCTACTATGGTATCAATCAAATCACCATCCTAGATACATTTTTAAGTTATAAATATATGTAGTCAACATTCTCATATCAGAATACATATACATATAAGGTAGAAATCTTATCTATGATAAAGTTAGAAGCTATTTTGAATTGTTCAGGAGACTGGTAGGGAGGGTCCCTTGGGATTCGGTCCTGGAGGGTAAGGGAGTCAAGGAAGGCTGGTTGCTCCTCAAGAAGGAAGTCCTGAAGGTGCAGGAACAGTCTGTCCCCCTGAGCCGCAAGATCAGCCGGCGGGGAAGCAGACCGGCGTGGATGAACAGGGAGCTTTTCCTGAGGTTCCAGGAGAAAAAGAGAATCTACCTCCTGTGGAAGAAGGGACAGGTGTTACCAAACTCCGGCGACCCTTTACGTATTACCCTTGCACGTAGAGAACCAAAACCTGGTTCTGACCAAATACCGCATGTAGCATCAATATGATATGCAGCAAAATGGCGTTTATTGGTAAAAGCTACAAAACTATATAGTATTTATTATCTTTTTACTAGACTGTTCCAGAAGCTCACTCGGGCTCCTGGCCAATCATATTGAATCTCCCGCTTCTGACCTCTTACTTCCGAAAGGCCGTATACGGGGTTGTTGTACACCTTGTTATGAAAACAAAGAAGGACAGCCTCTCCTTCTTACGACACGAGTTCAAGTAAAGTAGGTGAACCAGTAGCAAGCATATGGGGAAGGGCCTTCCGCGTTACAACCCGAATGCCTTGTAACACGCCTAATACACAACAGACAAGCAACTCAGAAAGAGTACAAAGAAGTTGTTAGGATGTGCAGGGAGAAAATTAGACAGGCAAAGGCCCAGCTCGAATTAAGCTTGGCTGGTGGGATTAAAGGGAACAAGAAATGCTTCTACAAATATATTAACAGTAAGGGGAGGACCAAGGAGAATCTCCATTCTTTACTGGACGCGGCTGGGAATGTAGCCACTGAGGACAATGAAAAGACTGAGGTTCTCAATGCCTTTTTTACATCTGCCTTTAAAAGCCAGACCAGTTGTCCTCAGAGTACTCTACTCTCTGACCTAGAAGTCTCAAATGGGGAGCGAAACAAACTCCCCATGATTCAGGAGGAAATGGTCAGAGACCTACTACTCCACCTGGACTGCCACAAGTCCATGGGGCCGGACAAGATCCACCCAAGAATACTGAGGGAGCTGGCGGAGGAGATAGCCAAGCCGCTTTCCATCATCTATCAGCGTTCCTGGTCAACAGGAGAGGTCCCAGAAGACTGGAGACTTGCCAGTGTGACTCCCATCTACAAGAAGGGTCGCAAGGAGGATCCAGGGAACTACAGGCCTGTCAGACTGACCTCAGTGCCGGGGAAGGTTATGGAGCAGATTGTCCTGAGGGAGATCACGCAGCATTTCCAGGACAACCGGGGGATCAGGCCCAGCCAGCATGGGTTTGTGAAGGTTCTGCTTGACCAACCTGATCTCCTTCTATGATCGAGTGACCCGTCTGGTGGATGAGGGAAAGGCTGTTGATGTGGTCTTCCTAGACTTCAGCAAAGCCTTCAACACTGTCTCCCACAGTATTCTCCTGGAGAAACTGGCAGCCCGTGGCTTAGACAGGTGCACTCTTTGCTGGGTAAGGAGCTGGATGGAGGGCTGGGCCCAGAGAGTGGTGGTGAATGGAGTTAAATCCAGCTGGCGACCGGTCACGAGTGGTGTTCCCCAGGGGTCGGTGCTGCGGCCTGTCCTCTTCAATATCTTTATTGTTGACCTGGGTGAGGGCATTGAGAGCACCCTCAGTAAGTTTGCAGACGATGCCAAGCTGGCAGGAAGTGTCAATCTGCCTGAGGTTAGCTAGGCCCTACAGAGAGATCTGGACAGGCTGGATTACTGGGCTGAAGCCAATGGGATGAGATTCAACAAGGTCAAGTGCCAGGTCCTGCACTTTGGCCGCAACAACCCCAGGCAATGCTACAGGCTTGAGGCAGAGTGGCTGGAAGGTTATGTGGAGGAAACGGACCTGGGGGTATTGGTCGATGCTTGGCTGAGAATGAGCCAGCAGTGTGCCCAGGTGGCCAAGAAGGCCAATGGCATCCTGGCTTGTATCAGAAACAGTGTTGCCAGTAGGAGTAGGGAAGTCATTGTCCCTCTGTACTCAGCCCTGGTGAGGCCCCACCTTGAGTGGTGTGTCCGGTTTGGGGCCCCTCACCACAAGAAAGACATTGAGGCCCTGGAGCATGTCCAGAGGAGGGCGACAAAGTTGGTGAGGGGTCTGGAGCACAGGCCTTATGAGGAGCAGCTGAGGGAGTTGGCATTGTTCAGCCTGGAGAAGAGGAGGCTCCTCTAAGGAGACCTTATCATTCTCATATTACATGCCTGAATTTCCCCCTGAAGTCACACTGCAAAACTGAGAAAATAAGAGAAGCAAAATATTTTCTTTCTCTACCAGGTAGATGCTTAACAATTGGCGATTGAGAAAAGCTGGACGACCTTTTAAAAAACATTAAAGAAACGTTAAAAAAAATAAAATTAAACAGACAAACAAAAATGTAAGCCCTAATACTTTCTGTGAAGGTAGCCTACTTTGGCTGGCTGTAAGGTCTGCTTTATTATTTTCTGGAGTTTGAACTGTCTATGATTTTTCAGAGCGTGTACTTTGCTACAAATAGAATGCATTGAAATTGTAAGAACTTAAGCAATGATGTTAAATGGAAATACTTTTTGAATAACTAAGACAAAGAAAAAAAGGCAGAGGAAATTCAATGTAATTTAAAATGCTCACATACTGAATGGATAGAAAGTACACTTGTTCACATAGTTGTGCAATTAGATTGTAGAACTCATATCAGTGAGGAACCGTTGAAATAGCAAACATGAACAAACCTTTTCATTTTTTGCTATTTAGCTATTCAGGGTAATTAACTGCATTTTGGGAAGAGATATTAGCTATGCTTTGGGATACAAAATTGTTTGGTTTTGTATTGTTATTAAAACAAATTAGTCTCAGAGTCAGGTTATCAACAGATTTCTTTTGTTTGTCACAAGCACTGAGTCGGATGACCACAAATTTTATCTAACATGGCAATGACTATTCACAATTTTTGTATATACTGTTTAAATTCAAGTCACACTAAGAATATTTATAACGCACAAAACATAGACATCTAGAAAGAAAAATTCAAAGTCATCTCTCTCCTCTTAACAGGACACAGGAAAAAATGGTTACTGAATTATAATTAAAAGACTTCATAACTTCCTAAACAATGAAAGTAGTATTTCTGACCATTACTATATAAACATCCCAGCAGATTATTGCATATGTGTATTTACATATATCTGAGTGTCACTCCAAAAGTAATGCCTCCTATTTTTTTATGTTGATCCACACCATCAAAGGTGGATGATGCTGGTATGACGGTAGAATTTGAGCCTTCTCACCAACATTCCATTGTATTTTGTTGTCATACGACGGCAGCAGAGGGGCAGTCTGACAAAATGGTATCTGACATGGAAGTGCATGAAGTACAAATGTATGAAGCATTGACATTCATCAGCACGTGCTGAACATTCATGGAGATCAAGCAGTAGACGTTAGCATAGTGAAACAGTGAGTGGAGCATTTCAACAGTGGTGCCAACAACATGAAAGATGAGCCACATTTCAAAGAGCCACACTGATTTTTAGAGCACAACATGCAGGATCTTTTTTATCACTGGTGAAAATGTACAGGTTGCTATATTGAAAAATATTGTTTTGTAGCCGAAAATTTGGTCTGTCAAATGGTGTTATTGTTCTCATTTATTATGGTTTCCTTGTAAATAAATTGGAGGCATTACATTCAGAGCAACGTATGTGTGTATGTGATGCATGTGTATATGGAAGAGTGTGCATTTATATAGAGCCAGCCAGACAGACAGACAGTAAGGATATGTGAGCTGAAAGCTACATTTCACAGGCCTGTTCTAGTCTTGGCATCCAGCAAAATAATGTTCTGGGAGAGAGTACTTGAATGGCACTACTCTCTCAAGTTACATTAGAAAGGAGGATCAGATGTTTTCAGTCAAATAAGGGGATAAATTTTACAAATTGATAAAATTATCCTCTTGGGTGCTTCTTCTATAAAACTTTTGCTATGAACTGAAAATGTCAAAGATCAATACTCATACCAAAACATTTTGAAATATTTCATCTTTTTGAATGCCAGGGCCATGATTATAAATGTTGGAAATGATGCACAAGAAAAACCTGTATCCAGAAGACAAGGAACACTCTTTCGACATTTTCTCTTTTGATTATGTCTTGGTTTTATCAGTATTCCAGATCAAAACATCATGTGGCAGGCTGTTGAGTGTAGAGGCACAGTGCACTGCGGAGCTGTACTTCCTGATCCCGTGTTCTCTAGCAGTCTCACATTCTGACTCTCCAAGAGTAAGACAGACAGAGATGGAACAAAATACTATTCACAAGAGCTGCCACTGTTCCCTATGTGTTCTCCAGTTATCGGTGATGGGGGTGAATGGGCATTCCAGTTTCTGGGAGAGCAGTGAGCAGCACCATCAGAATTCTTCTCTCTCTCCCATTTGTTAATTTATTAACTGTAACTCCCTTTTGTATTATTATCTTACATTCTTTCACCATTTGTAGTACATTTGTTATCTCTCCTTATCTTAATTGGGCTGTTTTCCCTTCTCCCCAGAAGGGGGACGGTAAGTTGAAAGGGGCCTTTTCCTCCCCTCTTTCCCCTGTCACACTTGAAACCTTAACAGATTAAAGTATTTTTCCAACCTAAATTTTACTCTGCAGAAGTCTTGATTTATACCTTGGTTCTTAAAATCTTTTGACTGCAGTCATAACTTCTTGAAAGGATCGCTTCATTTATGAACTTCCAGATTTAACATTAGAAAATAATCTCTCCCCTCAGAAGTGTCTTAAGTTATGCGGTATATACACCAAGAGGGCATATAGAAATTAGAGAAAGTTTGTCAGACCATTTTTAGAAGTACTGTCATCAAGATCTTATTTTTATTGTGTTGTGGGATAATTAATAAATAAATTCACATTGTCAGTGTGGGATAGCTGTGATTGACATGTCAATGTCAGCAACTTGAAGCAATATTCTTCTATATATGGGGCATATACAGTGGCAACAACAATTGCAGATCTGCCTCAGGAAGGAAAAATAAGATAGAATGTGAATGATCAAAGAGTCAGTTTAAAACCTCCAATAATTTAGGCAAGATGCCAAGTATTTGATACTAAATTAATTCAAATACAAGCTCCTTCAGTGTCAGTAATAGTCAGATCCTCGAGTTGACCTGATCTGTTTTTATCAGGACAGCACCAAATGCCAGTGATTAGGTGATTAAAGTGTTATTAAACTATGAACAGAAGACCAAGGCAAAAAGGATGAAATTGCTTTTTAGTCATTCTGCTTGAAAATCATATCAAACTATAAACTCTTACCTGAATTCCTACATGGAAATGTGATATTAGAAGTTGACTTTCTGTTTCTGTCTGAAACTAATTCCACTTCACAGCTGTAGCTATGTATTATATTAGACCAGCATATAGCATGAACAGTGACTTTAGTGGTTCTGTTTAATTGATTTTTTAGATTTTTTCTTGATGAATAATGCACATTTCTAGAAGAATCGGTGGCAGAAGTGGAAGCTCAAAGTAATCTTAATTGCTTAAAATATAGTGCTATAATTCCCAGCACAGTGAGTGTTTCATGTTTTCTAGTTTGCATACAATTGTTACAAAGAAAAGAATCGTTAATATTAAAGCAGATGGGTGAATTTTACATTTAACATGTAATGAGGTTTAGAGATTGAGATGAAAATGAATAAGTAGATATGAGTGAAATCTGCATTCTACACATTTATCTTTTTTTCTAAATTTCTTTCTGCATTTTTTTTCCCAGTGATTAAAGAAAGCCAAGCTCAAGGATAAAAATAAACTCTGTAGGAATAATTTTTAAATTTTTTATTATTACTATTTCCTACTAACTTATTGTGTTAATTGAATAGGGAAAAAAATATTGTTTTCACTGTATTTAGGTTGCTTTTTCCTTTTCTGTTTTTCGAAAAGTATTTCCAACTTGAAAACAACCTTTTGGCAACTTAGTGTTCGTTTATGGAAAAAAGGTTAATATTTTATTCATCATCACCTAGAAAGTGTGGCTGATAGACTCTTGTTTATTTACAGTCCTCTATATTGCCTTGTGACAGTAATGACTTAATTTTTGAAAGGAATCAAATTCATATTCTTTTCCATTTCAGAATTTGAAATAAACCTTATTTTGATGTCTACATTCAATAAGAAACTGTTGAAATTACAATTTAAAGCAATGTTATACTATATTGTCTCTTGTTGAGCCTGACTGATTCAATTTCTTTTCAGTTTGGCATCAAGTGCCACTCCTTTTCCAGTTCTGAGTAGACAATTAATTTTAAAATACAATAAAGGTGAAAAAATAATATTTTTTGCATGTAATTAAGATTTAGTAAGTCGTATTCTGGGCTAGTACCAGATCTAGAGGTTGGTGGCCCTGCCCAAGGCAGGGGAGTTGGAACTTGATAACTTGATGATCCTTGGGGTCCCTTCCAACCAAATCCATTCTATGATTCTATGATTCTATGATTTTATGAATCCATTCTATGATTCTATGATTGTACAATTCTAGATAGCATATAATCCTCTGATCAATTACTTTGAAAAAGCCTGATACATGCTATTAATTAGTTACATGAAGACTAAATTGTTCAAACTATAGCGTTCCCATAAGAGATGTTGCAAAGTGAAGAAAGTTTTCCTACAAGTTGTGATGTAGACTGGCTTATTATCCCAAGTAAAGCTTTCCATGTATATAGAATAAAAATGTCCCTGTATGTTATACCTTTCCTAGCCTTATTTTGCTCAGTTTACACATTCTAATGGAGAATAAAGGCATAGCTTTCCTTCTAAAACTGTTACACTGAAATTTCAGATGAAACAACATTACAGACTTACTATGCAAGGTTCTTTTTTTTATTATTTTTTTTCAGATACAGATCTTAATGCCAAACCAACAAAAATATACAATCCTTTTTTAAATGAGAGAAACTACTATTCTTACATGAAGGTTGGAGTTGAGGCACTGGGACAGTCAGAAATGAAAAGAGAAAAGTTTGTTGCTGACAAATGATTTTAGTTGTGTCTTCTCTCAAATTATTAAAGTAGGACTGAGAAATTACTCTTCAGATAATAGTTATTTTATTGTGTGTTGTTTCTTTTTTTTTTTTTGTTTCCCCCTGGAATAACTGCTCCCTATTTGTACTGTTCTAAATGTGTGTAAATCCTCCAAGGGTTTCTGAACTGACAAAATCAAATCTAACCTGAAAATTCTTCTCAACTCAGTTTTGACTTCCTAAATCTGGTTTTTGTTTATTTCACTGAGGTCAATTCTAGGAGCAACACTGATAGACAGTTTAGACATTAATAAAACCCTATTCTGTGAATTTTTACCTTTTGTCAGTGAAGAATAGATAATTTCATTCTGATCAATCACCTGTGTGCCCACCTCATAGAAAATTAATCTAGAAATTGGTTTCTTAGCTTGCTAAGAAAAAATGAACACATAGGAATGTGAAAGTTTTGGTACATCCCAAATATTTCTGTTGTTGCTTCTATTCTGTTCATGGTGCATCATACCACAGTGAAAAGAAAAAAAATATATACATGACTTGTTCTTTTAAATCCACTGTGATTGTTGCTTTCCTGCATACAAAGGGTTAAATTTCGGCCAATGGTTCTCTGGTAATTTGGCTAGCTTACTTCTCTCTCTCTCTCTCTCTCTTTTCATGAAGATCCCAGTTTATCTTCATCCTGTCTTTCAAGTAGAGGCACTATTAAAGTCAACTGTTAGTAAATCTAAGATTGGTTCAGTCAGATCCACACATGTCAAGAACAGCATTTGTTGGGTCCAGCAGATAATTTGATGTTTGATGTTTTTGTATGAATTGCTTTCACAAAGTTTTCAGATGACTGATGATGAACCTTGAATAAAGAAGAAGCAATTTAGACAGTACTTTGGAGACTTTCATAAATAATCTCTGACCTTTCTTTTTCTATAAAAGTTGAGATCTTATCCTTTGTCTCTGATATTAATTGCATTAACTATCTGATATAAACTGACCTTTTCAAGACTGAAAAGACTTGCATTGCAAAAAAATATTCAAAACAGACCCTTCTCATGCTTTTCTTCAACAGATTTATCAGTCCACTAAATAAAGAACCATTGCTAACCTTTGTCACTGTCCTATTGCTAATGCAGGACACCACCGATTTGTTAAACCTGGCGTATCTTTTTATTTCTATTTTGTTTTTGTTGTTGTTGTTTTTGTTTATAGTGTTTAGCCTTTCATGTTGTAAAATCTGTACACTGTCCCCATTTTTTCAATAATTCTTTTCTATCTCATGTGAAAAAAGAAGGTCCGATTCTTGTGCTGAATGAATCCCCATTTTTTTTCAAATCTTGCACAACACATGTGTATTAAACAATCACCCTAATTTCTTGCACTTGTGTTCAAAACATACAAATTCAGGCTATTGATAGTTATGCTAATTAAAAATATGAAATGATTAATTGATATTATCAGTAACTTGGCACATATATTTTGAAGATAATTAACTTGCTACTTTCTAATTAATCACATTCAGATATTAATCATAAATACATCTTCTTATAAATATGTAAAAAATATATAGAACCATAACTTGGTTTACCATGCAATCTGTTCAGTTATGTTGCGTAACTGTTAATATGATGATATTAATTTGTAGTAATATTCTAATAAAAATAATTAATGCCCAATTATCATTATTTTTGGTTTTGTTTGATTATTTTCTTTATACAACAACATTTAGAATTTAAGCAGATTTTTCTCTTCTGTTTGTTATTTAATTTCTCATCTTCCTTGAAGACAATTTTTTTAAAATTTATAATTCCTTTTTTATATCTATATTTTCCATCCATTAACTAATTTATCAAGGAAACTGTGACTTTGTCTGTCTTTACATATTGGTTCCCCTTTCATGAGTGCTGTTCTGAAAGAAATGCCTCCTATTCTATTATATTGTCCCATGATCTCTGAGGCATATGTTTGTGGTCTGGCAATAGAAATTGAACTTTCCCACCAATATTACATTATGCCTTGTGACAGATGGCAGCAGAGGGGCAGTCTGAAAAAGTGGTCATTATTGACATTAATTGATGCTTGCTGAATGTTTATGGTAACCAAACAGTGGAGGTGAACACCAAGATGCAGTGAGTGGTGCATTTCAGCAGTGGTGACAGCGACAGGAAAGACAAGTGATGTTCCAGATGGCCATACAGATTTTTATGAGCCCAGCATGCAGCCTCTCGCTCACTGATTGCAAAAAGGCATATATCTAGCTGAGAATTAGTTCTATCAAATACTATTATTGTGCTCTTTATACCTGTTGTAGTTTCCACGGAAATAAATAGGAAACATTAGTTTTGGAGTGACATACATTCCCTAAAATAACGGGAGCACACACAAACAATTGTGTGAGTAGAGACTGAATGAATATCAGTTTTTTTATTTTCGTATCCTGTTCAACATATTATGAGTTTGTTGTTTTGTTGCAATATGCTTCTGAGTATTACAAAAAACTTCTCTTCGTCCTTCCTCCCTGCAGATCTTTAAAATAGATATTGTCTTCTGAAAATTTACACTTCAGTGCATTCTCGTGTAATTCAGTATTTACCATAAAATGTCAGTCTTCCTCCATGTATCTATAGAAACCATCTACAATTACACTATCAGAATCCTTTTGCATAATGTGTTGATATAAAATCTAAGTCTTATATATAAAATGAATCTACTGTGTTCTTGAAATCAGTAAGAAAGTAATTCTACATCTGGATAAAATTACTTGGCATTTGTTTGTTAGAAGACGATTCCCGTCTCTTTATTTTGGAGGGGTAAAATAAAGTATCTTGCTCCTGATTTTGATCAAGCAATAAGCTCTCCTAGTAACCCATGCTTCATATACCTTCTGTGCTGCACTTCTGTTTTATTCTCCATGCTTCTTTCTTTCTTTCCTAGCTACAATTTGCAAAGCACTTAATAATGAAAATTTATTTACAAACCCTCTTTGTCATCCTCTGTAAACATAAGCTCTCAAAAATCTCCATGGTTTTATAATCATAGTACATATTTAATTTGTTTAATTGCTCTAAGTCTGTTTTATGCTCCCTTCAGAAGAAATCACGGGGACATGATGGAAGTTGGTAAATGAAATAGATTGCTCCTTGTTTGGGTAGCTCGTGAACATGTACAAAATATTCCAGAGAAGTTTGAGTTGGGACTTAGATTAGACTTATTTCAAGACTAAAAAATCTAAATATCAATGCCTACATGTAAATGTCCATATGTTAACATGCATCTAAGCACCATTTGTAGTCAGTATAGTTAAATAGAGACTAGCGAATCAATACAATCTGTGGAACCTATATATCTTTTGAAGCTGACCTGTTGGTCATGCTGATCAGAGCTGTCATCTATTTCATTGTCGATCATCACTCTTTAATCTTTCAAAGTTTTAACAATCCTGTTCTTTAAAATGAGAGCAGGCAGAAAGGCAGATGTAGGGTTTTAATGATTGGCAGAAAGGTATAAGGAAGAGGAAGGTATGGTATTCATCAGAAGTCAGAGAATTCCTAGAAAATAAGCAGCCTGTATATGCCATTGGGAGTACTTCTGGAAAGGATTTCATAGTCAGTTAGCACATCTGGGAACGATCTCCCAAGGGAGAAGTCATAATAATTCTTTACCTTAAGATGAAAGACAGAACAGAGAGTAGAAATAAATAGGAAAGTGGAAAATAATTTCCATTTTAAAAAGTTTTGACAGAGTAGGTATGGTAAGCCCGCTTTTATACTGTTGCTGGAAGATTAAGAACTGAGATAGGAGAATTGGTATGTTTTTTACTAAATGAACTGAAAGCTGAAATCAGAAACATGATGGAAGGAAAATGGTCATAAGGAACAGTATAAGATCAGGCTACAATTTATATAGGAAATACATGCATTAATGATAGTGTTGGTGAAATAGTATATATTTAAAAGTTCTTAATATTATACTAAAATAACGAACTTACCACTTCAAGTACTGGAATCTTCATAAACTGAAATCTTAGGTCTAAACAAGAAGGGTATAGTAGTCTGTCTACATCACCAATCAAACTAGATAGGTGAATGCTACATACTGAGAGGTCAGAAAGATAAGAAATATCTTATCTGTCCACAGAGTAATAGATGACCTCTATTACTCTGTGGACAAATGCCAAATCACGGTGTTAAACTTAGATGATATTTTTAGGTGGTGTCAATAACTACTTAATAGAATAGCTGGCTTTCAAGTCCACATGAAGAAAAGCAGCCGTTTATTTGGCTCAGTAATGTGCTAGTAATGGTTCAAAATCTCACTGTGGAAGCATCATCTGTAACAGCAACTATCAGGTACTTTCATTCAGCATGCTACAGGAGTATCAACAACCAAGGAATTCACTGGTAAGCTTTAATAAGAAGAACTAGGTGAAAATGAGGAAGCTTGTTGAAAGGAAGCTAAAGGAGACAGCTGCTTCAGAGAATTATGTACTTGCAGGCAGTGCAGAAACTACTGAAGAAAACCACACTGGTAACACAGAGTCAGCTCATACCATCTATTATGAAAAGGAAGTCAACAGCTAAACATCAAAGGAAAAGCTTTGTGGTAGTAAGAAGTGTCTTTCTAAAAAGCTGAAGTCGCATGTGGACACAGAAGAGGACCGTGAAATATGATAGGTTAAAGTAGTTAAGCCAAAAAAGAGTTTGATAACAAGTTAAAGAATCAAAAATAGTAATAGATTCCTGAGAAATGAGGAAGAAGCCTCCAAGAATATGTAAGATCTGTGGATATCTCATGTAAAAGGAGTTCTTGGAGAGGAAGATTACACTGCAGAGAATCTGAAACTGAATAACAAGAGTTACAAGGAAGTAGAATTAACATTTTACGGCCGGTAAGACTGGGAGGCATTCACCTGGCAAGCATGACAGGCTTTCTAGGAATTTTAGGACAAAACAAGTGAATTGCTAATTGCAGTATGGAATCTTTGACCTCGATTTGATGGGAGGTGTACATGACACCAATCTTAAAAATAGGTTCCAGAGACTCTGTATGTCTCACGTTGTCCAAGTATTTGTGCAGTTCCCTCTGGAAAAAGTATAAATTTCTTCCATAGATTGTATTCTTTTTGGATGAAGAGAAATCTGCTCCCTGTTATATAGGAAATAACAAGGGCAACAAAAAGAGAAACACTAAAAAAAACCAAACAAAACAAAAAACCTGACAACTGCATCAAAACCCCCCACCACTACAAAATAATAATAAAAATAAACATATCAAAATAAAAGAAAGAAAAATATCTCAAACCCAAAGAAATCTCACTTATTTTACTTGTTTTAAAGCTTACTGATTTTAGTGATATTAAATATCTGTCCCACCACTGCAGATTATTTCCACCAATAAACACCATCTATGTCCTTTTGAAGTTCTAACAAAGCCACCTCTCCGTTGCACACATATATATATATATATTTACTTTTTTATCTTATATATGTTTTGGTAGTTATTTCAAGAAAAACACACCAAGTAATGTACAGGCTGTGAAACATACTTTCATTAAAACAGATTCAGATATAAGTAATAATAAATAGGATAGACCTGCAGCAAAAAAATAATAATAATAATAATTGTTTTTTGAGGAGTGTAGTTTCTTTTCTTTTCAAAGGGTGATCAAGACTTTGATGTAAATGTACTGCGGTACTTTCATCTTTTTTTTTTTTTTAATTTTACATTCGCAATTTTTAGAGTTATATTGTGCTGCATTACAATCTTTTAAAGAATCTAGCCTGATTAAGAGCAACATCATAAGTCCTGCTTGAATGTGGTATAAATAAGATAACTCTCCTTTAAGCATGTCCTTGTGTTCATTGAGCTGTACAAAACAAGAAAAAAAAAAGTAACATAACTGAAATTTATGCATTGTTTATTTTGACACTCCCTTTCATGCATCACATGGAATCATAGTATTAGAGCAATGAAGGAATAATACACTTTTGGAATCATTAGTTAGATACATGGAAATGTGGTTATATACCAAATTAATTGCACAACATTTTTGCCAGTGCACAGAATACATCAGTTGAAAAAGAATGGTATGCAGAGTGGAGCTGTCCCAATATTTCTTGAAATCCTGGACAACGATTGTTTCTACAGATATACATCCAGAATAAATGTTTGATATTGCACTTCTATTTGTAAGGGGAGCATTTTTGTGTACAGATTCATGTTTTACAGATGCTCTTTGTTTACATACAGGTAAAGGTATAGTAGTTCTGTGATCATATTATAAAATAAAAAGTCTAGTTTCTCAATAGCATGCAATGCTTCGGTAAAGTAACACAAATCTGAAGGTATCTAATGTGTGTAGATATTAACTCTACATGACATAGACTCACCTGTCACATATGAGTCCCTTCACTAAAGAAACCTAAACTGTTCTAGAAATACTTATTTCATTTCAAGAATTCCAATGTCATCTTTGTATAATTTCTAAGTTTTCTCCACATCCTAAATCTCCATTTTCTGTTAACATAGATACCTAATACTGTTTTATGCTTAGATGCCTTTGAACTGAGTCTTCTGCTAAATTCAGATTTTTAATCGGATACTCTCCAGATTTACTATATATTTGGCCTCAACAGACACTAAATATGCTGGTATTGAGTTTTTGTCTCATTTTATTTTCTTCTCAGAGAAAAAGATGTGGTTCATAAGGTATCTTCAGTGGAACTATAGAGGATGTTCAGTCAAGATATGTTAAAAAAGGTAGGTATGACAGCAAATTCTTAGATAATCTGTATCCGAAAATTAGATTCTGAACATTATATTCTGTAAATGTACTTAAAAGGCTGGTTCTTATTGACATTTTTGTTCCAGTTTCATCAAAATTATTATCTCAGAAAATTTCCCATATAATATTTGCTGACAGCGTAACTGCTGGATGTTTGTGGATTTTAGGCTTCTTCCAACTTGATCAAATTCTTTTTGACTTTACAGGTTTGTATTTCACTCTCCTCAAAACCTGA
This sequence comes from Numida meleagris, assembly GCF_002078875.1. Classification (NCBI taxonomy): domain Eukaryota; kingdom Metazoa; phylum Chordata; class Aves; order Galliformes; family Numididae; genus Numida; species Numida meleagris. The sequence goes on along the minus strand of NC_034410.1, from coordinate 69,674,614 downwards.
AGCTGTCAAGAAATCAATTTTGAGACAGTTTGTCTATTTAAAATGTAGTGTGTGCTCAGTCTTCATAGTTCTTTGTGTGAACAGTGATTAATAAAAAACATCAAACTTCAGCAGTGCTTGAAATAACGTTTACAGCTCTTGTGAGCTGCATGACCTTTGTGAGCTGTAAAGATTTAATTCAGCAGTAATATTTAGGGAAAAAAAAATTTTACTTGTTTTTCTTGAAGGAAGAAAATACAGACAATTTGATAATTAAAATATACTCTTTGTTTTTCCTCTGGAGACGGCACATAATGTTATTTGTTCCCATTTTAGGTTATACTCATATATTGGTAAATACTTAGTCTTTTCATAATTGTATTCAATATCCTTCTGAGATAATATTCTTTAACTGATCCTAGTCTATTATTTTCTTACCCCTGAATAAGAGGTTATGCAGTATTTGTGCATATTTTTAGATATAAATAATTTTATTTTGTAAAATACTTGACTATGATTTTCCTTCCAAAGAAACTTGAGAGGATCTGAAACTGTTCTGAAGAAGCAACTATACTTCAAATTACATGCCTGATGTATTGCATTCAGTGCTGTACATACTGAGTATTCTGAGATATAGCTACTTAGGGTTGTTAAATGAAAAGAAAGAGTTGTTTCCAATAACTATAACGCTTACCATATAACAAAAGCAACTAGACAAAGTCCTGTTATCTTTTATTCTTCTCACTTTCTCACCTACATTTCAAGACCAGAAGAAGAAGGAACTGCACAAAGAATCTTTTCTGGAACTTCAAAATCAGAGTGTATGCTTGATGTGCCATGCATAATGTCTCCTGCTGAACAAATATCCAGTTGTATTAATTTTTGTTTTAACATTTTTATTTTACATTGAATCTGCAGTTTCAGAGAGGAAAAGAGACTCTTGCAGTCATATTGTCTGGTAAGTAATTTGTGTTACCTAGGTTTACAAAAAAGCAACTACGTACTATGAAATTCTCTTTCCAAATCTGACTCTCTTCATATTGGCCTTTAGTATCCTACAAAGATTTCTCATAGAATTAATTTTTATATGGCTAATCACACAAGATTGGGTGCACAGGGAGAATTTTCACTCAATTAAAAGAAACCATCAGAAGTGTTATAAATACACTATATAAAATTTCATTTTTTCTGATGTTGATTTGATTTTCAGTAGAAGTGATGTGTAAGCTCAAAATTGTATTGGCCTACTTTTGTCACCTCCTGATACTTTACAGATGTCATGCTAATGTAATTTGTTTCATAAATTCTTTCTTTTGAATTGCCTTACCAGAAATTATTTTATTTTCCTTTAGTCTCAAGGGGTGGGAATGGTAACAGAGGAGCAAAGTACCGTGGGGACTGTAGTAGTCCTTCTCTTCTGAGAACCAGGTATATCCACTACATGATGTTATGATGTGGGATACCAATAACCGAAAATCACAAAACCATGACACTTTGATTAGGTAAATCTATGTGACATATATACCAATAATGTCTTCAAGAAGAAATCATGAGAAACCATTAACACATACTGAGAAAAATTATAAGCAGTACAGATTCAGCTACCATCTCAGTTTAAACTTTGTAAATTACTTTCCCAGCAAAATCTAGAGTTCTTTTCAGCAATAAAGACCTGAGAAAGTAGTAGTAAACATGAGGCTGTGAAAGTTCGTACTACCCAAAGCTACTTTAATTGGTAATAAATTAATTTTCCCAAAGTCAAATCTGCTTCGCCTGTGACAACAAGTCATAAAAGTTGTCTTTGTATCTTTATCTTGACCAAACAGCTTTTTCATCTTATTTTCTCCTCTTGTCCTGTTGAGGACAGAGTAAGAGAATGGCTGGATGAACCTCCAGAAGTAAGCCAAAGTCAACCCACCAAATATCTTATTTTTCTATAGAACACAGAAACCACAAAGCTTTTTTTTTTTTCTGTAGACATATGGGGTACACATTGTTTCTCTTTTTAACATAGCAGGAGATGTCTGTTTTTATAACAGTTCTAGTTCACTTGGAGAAAAGCACATAAGTATTCAGCTCATGAGAAAGGCATCTGCCAGGATCAGCTAATCAGAATCACAGAATCATAGGGGTTGGCAGGGACTCCTGGAGATCATCTAGTCCAACACTCTGATAAAGCAGGTTCCCTAATGTAAGTTGCTCAAAAAGGTGTGCAGGTGTGTTTTAAATATCTCCAGAGACTTCACAACTTCTCTGGGCAGCCTGTTCCAGTGCTCTGCAACCCTCAAAGTAAAGAATATCCTTATGTTCATTTGGAACTTTCTGTGTTCCTGTTTGCGCCCATTGCCCCTTGTCCTGTCACTGGGCACCACTGAAGAAGCTGACCTCATCCACTTGACTCCTGTCCATTAGATATTTATAAGCATTGATAAGATCCTCTCTCTGTCTTCTCCAGGCTGAAAGTCTCAGGTCTCTCAGCCTTTCTTTAAGAGAGATGCTCCAGGACCTTCTGTGCTAGTTTGCTTGCTTAATGCTCAGAGGCTCAGATCATATTTTCCTGTGACACAGTTCCTTCCTATGACACAGTTCTAATATTTATCTGGGAGATCTGTTTGTTGCAAATAATGATAGATATTTTGAAGTATAAGAAAACATAGCCTTCCAGAAGCTGCAACTCCTAGCATAAAACAAGGGAACTTAACTTACTTGTGTAATAATTGCATTTGATGACTACAAGCTCAGTCTTCAGGACCTTACCTGAAGTTTCTTCAAGAAGAGTTAACAGATAGTTGGTCATGGAGAAGATTTATTTGCATCACGCTTAGTATATGTATTAAAACCTCTGAGGTCCTAATGTGAGTTAAATTCTTCAACATAAACTCAAGTCCTGTTAATTGTAAAGCAAAATGTATAAGTTGATTACAAAAAAAAGAAACAAATGTGGAACTTGATAAGATTTAACATGCTCTTGAGTGCTTTTGTAAACAGAAGTAAAATATTCAACAAGTTTGCTAATGTACTTTAAAGACCTGCTGCAGTCTTACTGCTATTTTAAAGATGAAAATGTTTGTTTTAGTGGGCCCCGGAATAGAACAAATCATTACATCAAATAGAAGGAAGCGTATGAATATCGGTAATGAAAATGAAATGGCTGTGTAATTTGCAGTACTTATCAAACTAAAAATATATTCATTTAGTTTATGGATGTATCAGTTCATGTCAGTTGCTATCTATTGAACAGAAAATTCACACAAAGAAATTTTTTTCTTTTATTATCATCTAAACCAAAATGAAGCAATGACAATAAGATTATTAAACAAAAGCTCTTGGAAAAAAAAAAAAGACAAATACAGGGATTCGGTGCTCCACTCTGAAGCACTATGATATTAATGCTCCTCTCACTGTTACCCCTGCATCCCAAGCTTTAAAGATTTTGGACTCAAAGAAGCGTAATACAAAAAAGTGTAATAAAAACAATAGTATTGAAGTCTGTACAGCAAGCAAATACAATCAGACTATGACTGATCATCTATCAGCAGTGACTGAGCGAACCCTAAGGTTAAAAGAGATTTTTTTTATCTTACTACAGTGCTAACAAACTGTTAAAAGGAAAAGAGATACCCCTTTTCTCCTCATAGTAGTCGCTGATGTAATGGTGTGCTCTGAATATTGCAAATGAAGCTAGATCAAACCTTTTAAGACTGCTAGCTAAGCCATAAACCATGATTGCAATTCAGTGGTTAGGAACCAATTAAACGTATTGCACTTGAGGCAAAGAATGAAAGAATAAGTTACTATCAATTTTCAACACATAAAACAGCCTCACAGTTCAGCACATTTGCTTTCCAATCTTAAAGTAAAACATACCAAAGACAATTAAAAACATTCAGAATGCAACCAGGTGTAAATACACTTGAATGCAATTACTGAAGGAAATTATTTTAGATCAGCAGAAGTATGAAAGTCACTTAATCTGAGCCATATAATCAACCTTAAGGCTTCTCAGTGCTAATAAAATTTATAGTCAAATGCCTTTCTCAAAGAAAAAGCTTAAGTGGTCAAGATCTGATCCTGATATCTTCAACGTACACAAACATTTGGGCACTGACTCCAACTATGTAAGACCCTGTCTATTTGGTCTTTAAAAATTACTGTTAAAAATACCTATGAAAGTAAAGGTTTATCCCTGACTTCCAAGCCCTTTCCTGAGGAACCCAGAGGAGTCCCTGCCACTCCCAGTCCAAAGGATCTTTGTGGCTTACATGGACAGGTTCTGCCTTCAGCCCTCTTGCACACCCAAGCTCTGTGTTGACAATTCTGAGCATTTAAGTTCTGCTAAGACAGTTCCTTCTGTCAAAACTGTAACACAAGGTCATTGGTCAATGCTCACCAGTTAGAATATGTCATCTTTTCTTGTTATTTTAGTTTTATGATTCTTCTTTTGGGTTTGTCTTCCTTTCTGATAAATACATTGAATAAAAATTATAACCATAGCTAACAATACAGTTATTTGGAATTCTTCCTCCTTTGTCTTATTTTCCCTCTTCATTTTCACACTGCTACTGTGATTCCACCTTTTACCATCATCTCCAACCTGAGAATCAATTGTACTGATTAGATTCTTCCTATTGAAAGGGATGAAATTAGAAAAAATTCAGGAATATCAGTAGTAATCTTGAATCTTCTCTTTAGAGAGTACAAAATGTTTGTTGGTATAAAATATTTTATTTTATCAAGGAATATTTCCAATTAGAGAACTAGGAGATCATTTGCAGTCTTTTCAAGTTTCTTCTGTAACATTTGTATTCACTCTTACTTTTTTTCTTTGTTATTTTCTTCTGTAGCAAGTAAGAATTTTTAGAAATATAGAAGTTTAGAAAGTATCGGTCCTGTTTCTCACTTTCCACCTTAGCAATTGGCTCAAATAACAGCTACAGATAAAGCGACCTCATGCTCTTTTGGGCTTCAAATTCCAGGATCCAGGTGTGTTTATCATAAAATTGATTTTACTGGTAAAACCTAGAAGTAATCTAGATTCTTAAAACATTTTTTTTAGTCTAATATTTCACAAATGTCTTCAAAAAACGTAGCCTTAAAAATATTTTTTACAGTGTCCTTCGAGAGCATATGCAATTTACTGTATCTGTACATGGCTGATAAAAAAAAAAAGACTTAAAAATTAATACAAGATGATGCATGTTTGATGAAATCATCACTGTATTGTACATCAAGAAAAGCAAAAGCTTTCAAAATTAATAATGTTGTGTAAATTATCATCAAAGCTGTGAAATTCATAGAGTCCAAGCATTTGAAGCATTGTAGATTCCAGGAGTTACTTAAAAGTTTGATTGCTCATTATGGGGACAACATTTTCTTTTCTGAGGCTAGGTGACTAGGACAGGCTAAAATGCTAAAAAGATTTTTTTATTTGTGAAATTAAATCAAGTCATTTATGGAATCAAAAGGAAAATCTGTGCCAGAATTTGAAGTTCAAAAGTGGCCCACAGATTTAGCATTTCTAGTGGATTTGACCACTCATTTAAATGAGTTAATTATGTGTCTTCAAGGTGAAAAAATGATCATGTTATGTTTCAAATCATAACAGCAATCTTAATTTATGGCAAATAATTTTATACATTTTGACACATTGCCTAAACATAGCCCTGTGAACAATAATAAATATGCAGCATTACTTTCAATTTTGTTAAAGGAAATTGAGATTAGGCTTCAAAATTGCAGAAAAAATCATCATTTTTTTTTAATATATTTGTGACACTATTTTCAGTTAACATGAATACATTACCTGTGAATTTTCAAACAGAATGTATAGAGTTGTGATCAGATATTCAACTAAAAAATTTGGTCATGTCTCTTTACCAGACTTTTATAAGAGCTATCTTACCAGAGAAAGATATCCTTTGCACCACATAAAGTCTTACTCATGGCATCGCTTTTTAGCAGTGTGTACATTTGTGAACAAACATTTTCAAGGACAAAGCACAGGAAAAGTAAAATTTCATCAGGAATCTTTGACAAACACCTTGAAAACTTACTAAGAATTGCCTCTCTTCCACCAGACCAGACATTGATAGATTAAAACAAGACTAAAACAAGCTCAAATATCCAACTAGTTTTATGTTTTTGTTGCTTTTTTGAAAGTGTTTGAATAAAAAAAATATATTTAAAAAATGAAGGTTTGTTAGTTGTAAACATTAATTATATTGTATATTTTATTTACAGCCCAGGAGAATTTCTCTTCATTCAACACTACACAGGAAAGCCAAGAGTTTGGACACCTATGTGCAAGGCTATGCAGTTCATTCAAGCCCTTATCTAAAATTCTTGCTTGGTATGGACTGGATTTTGTTGTCTAATATACCCTCACAGTACCAGATAACTACCTTAAATCCTTAAATAAATTAGTATGCTTCCCACTTTCCTTATCAACACCATAAGAATAAACACCCTAGTAGAGAGACAACACAATATGTCTGAGATTATTTTGTGTTGTTTTTTTTTTTTTTTTTTTCCCTTTCTCCGGTGTAAATTGAACAAAATACCTGTGTACCACTTCCTAAACAGCTATCAATTGCCTAGTAACTGGATAGTTTAAGCTTGTTCTTGTTCTTGACAGATACAAGTTAAAATCTTTACTTAAATCTTGAAAACTGGGTCTGCATCATTAATCCCAAGCTTTCACATACAAATAGGGTTGGTTTTTTTTATTATTTTTTTTTTTTAGTATTTTCTTCTTAAATTTCAAGTTTCTCTTGAGATCAGTGAGAACTTAAAGTATGATTTCCTACCACATCACAAAACAAACAAGCAAACAAACAAACAAAAAACCAACAACAAAAACAACAAAAATGCAATGGATTTTTATGTAACAGCATGAGACCAGGAGTTCCGGCTCTGCTGGAAAATGAAAAAGCGTTAACTATTGTGAGGGATAAAATCAAGGGAGCAGGCAATAGTGAATTTTTCAAACGTTATAGGAGATGTTTTGTGAACATGTAATTTAGACCTAAACAGGTACTAAGCATCTGCTAATGACTTCTCAGATTTGAGGCATGCTGGAGGCATTTCAAAGAATATTCAAGCACAGCTTGAGAGAACAGACAGTACAAAGGGAAGCTTTCACATAGATCTAGTTCTCTGTGTTTTGTATAAAGCATCAAGAAAAGCTTTAACACTTCTCTGCAGAAATCTTCTGATGTATATAAAAGAACAAGCAAGTGTAGGAGGCAGTTTCATGCGTAAACTACCATGAAGTGTTTGTGGAAATTTAGCTTATGAAGAAGTTTATTTCTTCAAACGAGAATAGGATTATGTTCTTGGACAGAAATTGTGCATTATGTTAATTCAGCTTATATAATTACATGTGTGCCTATATGCATGTATGCATCACCTCACTCTTTGATCTCTTTAAACATTCAGAAAGTGTCAATGAATGTCAGTCAGTGCAATTTTTTCCACATGGAGCAATTCAGTGACACATCTTTGCTTCATACACACTCCCATGTCAGATGCCATTTTGTCAGACCTCCCCTCTGCTGCCTTCTGTCATAGAGCAACAACATGTAACGGAACATTGGTGGGAAGGTTCAGCTTCTACTGCTGAATTTTGCTCTGTCTCTGATATTGTGACCCAACATAATAAAATAGGAGGCATTACTTTCAGAACAGCCCTCATGTGTGTGTATGTATAACAAATACATAAGCTTATTTTATGAATATATATAGTATATATTCTATTAATATATTTATTTATATACTTATAAAATGGAAGAGCAGAGATATAGACAGGAGTTTACTTAACTACAACTGTATTTTTCAGATGTTTGAAGTTAAAGCTACGGAAGCCTTTCTTCATTTCAATAATTATGGTATGGTCAACTCCGAAGTGTCTGGTAATTGCTAACTCTGTACTGTATGCACTTATTTTTTTCCAAATCCACTGTTAATCAATAATTGTATTGAAACAGAAAAAATGATGGATGGGCATGTTCTTTACCCTGCTAGAATCACTGTTTAATCCCTCACTCATTACTATCAAATTACTGTCATTACTATAAAGATATATTTAAATACCTCCCAGCTAGATCAACAGAAACATAGTGAGATGTCTTAGATGTGATCCATTCTTTTCAGGTGTACTTTAATTATTTCTATTCTGTACCTGCCACTGCTAAACTGAGTTCAGTTTAGATGTATTGAGACGTGAAATTTAGAGCCAATTTGTTTTGTTTTTCGTCTATGTCTCAAAGCTTTTTAATATATTTTCAAGTATGCATATTTTTCAGCTGTCTTAGCAAGTCAAATAATAAATAATCATTCTTGTATATGAAGAATTGACTGAGGACTTGAAACATTTAATAATTTTTAACAGTTTATGACAATACAATCTTGATTTGAGTCTACATCGTTATTTCACCTTACTGTGCTATGATTGAAATTGGTTGGAAAGTATAAGTTCTGTACACTGTTACTTGATGACTGAAAATGGAAGGCGTGAAACTGAAATGCAATCAGGCAGGAAAGATTAATTACAAAAACTTGCTCACTCAAATAGTTCTCAAAAATCATGAGACTTTTATTGCTTCAGTGACATGAATACTAAGTAACAGTGGTTGCAATATTGCTATTTAATATCATTAAATTTTGTGAAAGAAACACAAAATAAGATGTTTATTTAGCATCTTGCTTTCTTTGAATTTGAGCTGAATATTTTCACATTTCTTTTTAGTTTTATTTTTAGATATAGTAAGAAAAATAACAATTAATGGAAAATATGCAGTATCTCTACAGAGGGAGGTGGCATTTGGAAGACAGATTCAGGATGTATATCCTATATATATATGTATATATATATGTATATATATGCACACACACACACATCCAGTTTGCTCTGAAAGCAATGCCTCTTATTTATTTCCGTGGAGTATACAATACATACAAAGAGCACAATAACACAATTTGATGGAGTGAAATATCAACTACAAAACACTTTTTCAATACATTTGCCATCAGTGGCCAATTTGCAAATGAGCTGATTGAAATGTTCTTCATTTTGTATTGTAACAGCTGCACATGACCATCCACAACACAGTTTGTCATTCATGTTGCTGTTGCCAGCACTGAAACATACCATCTCCCATCTCACTGTGCTCACATCCACTGTTTGGTCTCCATAAACATTCAGTAACTATTGAAGAATGTCAGTAGGTGCAATTTCTTCTCCATGGAGGAATTCAGTTCTATACTTTTGCCTCCATACCTTTGCTGCCATCTGCAGCATGGCAACAAAATTTGATGGAATATTGGTGGGAAGTTTCAACCTCTACTGCCGTACCACCATAATCTGCCTCTGATATCATGGGCCAAGATAATAAAATAGGAATCATTACTTTTGGAGTGGCACTCAGGCATACATATGCATTCACATTTTCACACACACAAAAATGCAATATGTATTTATTATTACTCTGTATTTCTTAAAATAATAACACCCTATAATTCTTCACCCTTTGTTTAAGGAATTTTGCTTTTCTACAAAGCAACATGAATAATTCTTGAAAAAATATATGGCTTTAAGATTCATTATAGAAACATCAATATATATTTCTTCCAAGATGGATATTAACTGTTTTTATATGAATACACAGGAAGATTGTGAAACTTATGGAAAGCTGGATACTCTGCATAAATGCCATATAAACTTTTCAAAAATACCAACTACAACTGCATGTACCAGTAGTATCTACAGAACAGTCCAAATTCTCTGTAGAGAGGGAGCAGATTGTACTACAACTTGATGTCTATTTTCTAAATCAGTCTCAAGTGGGCAAGGATTTTTGGAGATACTTGTGCCCCAGTGAAAAAAAGATCTCTCATCTTCAGGTTTACAACTTTTTGTAAGACTTCTTAATGATGTTTCTTCCTTATTCTGATCTACCCTACTCTTTCCATAGTTCTATGAACTTTGTGCCAGACAGCATTTATTCTGTGTCCCCACTGTGTCCATCAGAACATATAACTAAAGCTGGCAAATTTAACTGTGAAGTGTGAAAATGCTGTCTCCTGTGGTGTGGAGCATTGCCTTGGTAGCAGTAATGCATTTTGTCAACATCAGTGATTTTTTTCTTCCTTTTCATATATATAGACTGAGACACTTATTAATGATGATCAGTAAATCATTCATCTATGTCAGTTTCTATACAGAAGATCACTGCAATTTGATGTTTCTCTTATTTTTACCGCTTATCCTCTGTTAATTGTACAAAATTGAACATCATGCTAGGCCTGTTTTGACCCTTGGATATGAAGTATATACATTATTTCAGCTAGTCTGCCATTCAGTCATTCCAAAAAGTAAGTGAAGCAAGGAGTCATTTGTTTATTTTAATATCAAGTAACACCATATACTTGATTAGATATATGGCACGAATGACTATTGGAGTTTCCTTTTTATCTATTTACACTACAGAAATTCATGTAGTTCTTTATCGCTCCTTTTCTCCCTGCTTTATGTTTGCAGAGTGGGTGGGTGAAAGAAGTATTCTTTCTTAGCTTCTGTGTGTCATGGAAACTAACACGAAGTACCATTATCTGTTGTGAGAAATGACATGTAGAATTAATTAAATCATGGAAGCATATCACTATCATCTGCAGAAAACTTTATTGCTCCTCCTTCAGTGCACTGATGACTTTGTGATTTGATGCTGCTTTCAACTAGAGAAAAGTGATGATAGACAATCAAATTCATATTCCACCAAGAATTTTTTTCAAAGTTATAATTACACAGAAACTCTCACTGACGTAAACAAAGGTTGAATATCTAAGGAAAAAGTAACATAAATTATTGCTGTAACTGAACACTATGCTGGAGCATACACAAATTAATTCACTGGCAGCAGTAAATGTCAGTGTCATTAAACCCTCGCCAAAACTCATCTACAGTCCTCACACAGGAGACAAGTTCTGGAAGAACTGACAAAGATGGTGGTTGCTCTGTAGTAAAAAACTAACTAAATAACTAGAAAAGACATTAAGGGGTCTTCCCCGACCTGTACAAGTGGAGGTGTATTGGGAACATCTGAAGATTTAGTTTTGTCCATTTTGCGAAGTAGTACAAAACAAAAGTGTGGGATAATAATAATTTGCTCTAATTTGGATTTTAGCAGCAAAATGCCACAATAAACATGTAGCAGCAATTAAACTGAAATATATTTAAAGTTCACAGCATTTCTATACTATATATAGGTACTGGAAAAAAAAATAAATGAGTAACACCAATAAAAATAAGTGAAATGCTAAAAAGCAAAGGTAAATGCTTTTACAGCCACAGAGCTATAAGAAGGATTCATAAAATAAACTAGCAAATATTTATGTAAAAAGAAAAATTCTCAAATAGGACTTTGTAAGCATTTCCTAATGTCATGGTTTTATGATTTTTGTTATCAGTATTCTACATCATAACATCATGTAGTGCTCTGGGAGTTAAAGAGCTAATGCTCCAGTTCTGTGGACTGTCGATTTTCTGGGTACCTGGTTCTCAGAAGAGAAGAACTACGTCTTCCAGAGGACTTTGCACTTCCGTTTTCCATTTAGAGGGAAAGATAAAACTGTTTACATATCACGAGACGGCCCTTCTCCCCTTTCTGCTCATCTCTGCAGCGTGTGTGCTCCCTAGCTATCTCGCCTTCAGCATGAGAGTAAGGCTTTCAGTTTTTGGACACTCTCATTTTATTTTATTTATTAGCCTCAATTCTAATTATATTCCTATATCTCATTTAATAAATTAGTTTTCCTCTTCAAATTGTTGCCGTTGTTTTGTTTTTAGGCCCATTTCCCGTCTCCCTACCTTTCCCCCTTTTCCCCTTTCCCTTTTCCCAGAGCAGGGGTCCATGGTCCCCCCACCCCATTAGTCATGGAACAGGGCTGAACCAGCCTATAAACCATTGACACCTACTATAAACTCTTTGGAATAACACAGGCATTTAGGACGATCAAATGTATAAAATTACAAATATTTCTACATGTCAAAGCAACTGATAAAGTAGACAGCTTAAGATGATTTGAGAATACCTGAAGAGAATAATAAAGAAGAAATAAAAAAAATAATTAATATCAACTAATGTTGTTGCCTAGTTATAAGACCATAAAATCTACTATGTCTTTCAAGATTATATATAAGAAAAAGGGGGGAGAGGAGGGGTGAAATTTTAATTTCACTGGTCAAAAACATATTGATTTCTTTTTTAATTCCGATGTTGCTGGAAATATTTGATAGTATATCCTGAAACATTTTCATTAATTCTCCTCTCTCTTTACTTTATTATATCCCAAATCTTATGCAAAATCAAGAGGGAAAAGACAGGAAGATTTTAAACCACACTAGCTCTTAGTTATCAAAAGTCAAGTTAAATGGGAAACTGTTATCCAAAGGAGACCTGTTCTTAGCCTAGTAGTTTAATATCTTTAGCAGTAGGTTGAGAAAAAAAAAAATAGAAAATCATTGCTAATAACATTTTCAGGTGACTTACTATTGCTGCAGTGGCACAAAGCAACAGAAAATTAGCAAAAAATCAAAGACTAACTACAGGAAAACGTAGCATTTGCAATAATTACATTGTGAGAATCTGTACGGTTTGAAGTAATTATGCTGCAAAGAATAATGATGAATAATCACTTGAACTTGATCTTCCAAAGATATGTAGTATCTGAGATCAGTCTTTCTTTTTTATCTAAGCAGAGGATCAACCATTCCTATGGATGCTAGTTTCTCACACAAGGAATGTATGATGTTTAAAAAGCTGTATTTTAAATTTAGAAAGCTGAAAGTAGCAAAGAAGCTGTAAAATTGATGAAATTAAAAGAACATCTGACTAAAAGAAAGTATGACAGTCTAGTTTACTAAAGAGAAAGTTTAGCTGGATTTTATCATGTTTTACAACTGCAGAAATATGAAAGATTTCTGATGATGGAGACCTCTTCACTCTGGTAGATATCATCATTACAGGATGAAGATGCTTATGCCCTTGAAAAAGGGTACACGTCTAAGTTCAGGGTCAATTAAGATTTGAAATACCATATCAGATGTAAAGAATATATGTATTTATTGTCTTTAGAGATTTTGACCAGCAGTCTTTTTTTGAAAGGGAAATTCCATCACAATAAAAATGTGTGAGGTCCTCCAGGAGAAATTCATTGTCCTGTGTAAGCAAGTCTTGCAAAGCTAGCATAACCCAGGGATATGAAATCTAAAAAAAATACCTTTTATTTATCTACTAAATCCATCTTCAAGTAGGTAGGTTTTCAAGTACAATGTGTTTAGTTTATGGACCTAACATTCCTACAGTTGTTTCTGGGAAGTTTCTGTGACTGTGTTACTTCTGTTTCCTTTAAGTAGAACTCGGTCAAACCATCTGTAAATGGAGGTAGACTGATTCTGTAGCAGGACCAGGAGTGAATAAACAAAGGTATATGGGAGTTCATTCTGGAAGTTTAAATGCTTACTTTCGTCAGTGACCTCAGTGTAACACAGTGTTTTGTTTGCTTCAGAATATTGTCTTCTGTAAAAAAAAAAAAAAAAGTGATTTGACAGCACAGAAGAATATGCTTCCTTTGCCCTTTACTATCTCTTAAAAAGTGGATCAAGTGGAAGTCTTTGTCGGCATTGAAGAGGGCAGACTTTTTCCTCTCTGATGACATCTGGGTATGCAGTTGAAAAGACTGAAATAGTCAGAGAGGAGTGGAAAGACAATTCAGAAGTCACAACTTGCCATTTTCTAGAAGGGGCTGTGAAGGGTTTATTGTAAGTGAAGAGGCTGAATGTTGCCATACTAAGACTGAGACTGAAAAAAAGGGTCCATATTACAGTGACACAAACTGTGAGAGAAGGCTTGGGTTAATAATATGTTTAGTCCACTACATGTGAATTTTAAAAAAATGTATTCATTAATTTTAAGAATATTTAAAAACGTTTTGAGCTGTAGGTTTTTGTTCCATGTTTTGCATTTTTCTTTTATTTGCTTGTTTAATTATTATCCTTAGTATAAGAAAAAGTTGCAATCAGATCTACCTCAAAGATCAAGTCGTTTTGGGATCCTGAGATTCCTGCAAGTACTGAGTGTCACTGCATCAGCATATAATGATGGATAGTTATTTGTTATTCAGGAAATAGTTAATCTCTTTCGAGGGGCAAAACCAATCAATCAGTTGTTGGGGCGCAGTGTGCTTGAGAGCACGTAGCTAATGATTCACTAATGACCTACGATGTAATCTTAGATGAAAGAAATAGACTGATAAGTACAGGTGCAGTGGTGTGAATAGTACGTTGCAGTTTAGCAAGGTGTTCTGTATATGAAAATTGGTTGGGAAACACCATTGTTCTCTGATACGCTTGGTTGCATGAAAGCTGGATCCTGTAAACAAGTATACTATATAAGGGTTTGTTGCTACAATAAAGCTGAAGCTGTGTGCACTCACATTGAGTGGTCGTGCTTCCCCACGCAAGGAGGGCAACCCTTTGGGAAAACTTGGGGCGTTTCCCAACAATCAGTCTTTTAGAGAATCAGAATTAGTGTGTTTTCTGGATACATCTAGGGAAGTAGTTCCATTTTTTTTTTTTCTGCTGCAGGCAAGCTTTGAAGTGAATACACAGATTTGTCTACCTGTTAGGTATGTATATGAAGAAGTCATCACCATCTGTGCAAGCATTAAAAAGTCATGGGATTCAGTTTTATTTTCATCTCTCTTCAATGCAAGAATACTGAGAACGAAAAAGAGGTGCCTTTTTTTTTTTTATCAGTCAATATCTAATTTCCAGTTAGACTTTCAATATAATGATTAATTTGGAGATAATGCTGTAATTAAATCTTTTCTAATGACCGCATGTAAAAGAGGTCTTGAAAGAATCAAAAACATAACTAAGGAAAGAGATGAATCTTCTTTTACACAGAGAAGGGGAAAACCAATGTAGAGATGAAGGATTAGCAAGCAGCTATACAGACGACCACAGTATTTTCTCTTCTTGAGTTATACATGACATACACTCACTTTTCCCCGTTGGGATACAGATATGTACTGTATGAAAATGTGCCATTTACTCAACTATTCACTTAAATTCTAAACAGCTTGGCAATGTTTGAGGTGGATAATGAACAATAAAGGGTATAGCTGCAAGAGTAAGGCCTCAGTGTGGCTTATTAGCAGAGCTGCATCCTCAGTAGGCTTGCAAGGATTTAGAGAGAATGACTACTGGCAAGTGAAGCCTTGTTGTTGAATGAGCAGCCACTGTAATGAATTCAGAAAGGCTATACTTAGCACAGCCTCTAGTGTGGCTCACGTTGATTGAATTGTAAATTGAACTGGTGCAAAACTGCAGCACATACATGAAATGTATGTTTTTATTTAATGTACTCTGGAAAAAAAAAATCTATATATTTCTATTATTAAATACTCTATTTATTGACACCCTCCCCCTCCCCCAAAGAAAAAAGAAAAACAAGACAAAACAAACCAACAGCTAAAAAAAAAAGTTTGCTAGAATCCTAAGTCATTGCAGTTGATTTTTAAATATCTTCTTTTATTTTAATTTAAATTATCTATACCAGAGTCATTTGTATTGAAACATTTTAAAGATATTTGAATTACAGTAGTTTTGAAAATCACCAGGTGATTTTCAAAGATCCAGTGAGTTACCTGGATGAGCAAATTCTGGATATGATCTCAGATATGTACATGTATTTAGGCCTCTAATTCTCACTGACTTTAAAGTAGTGATCTAAAATTGGAAGATGAGTCTGCTCCTTCTTGTGCACAGGTGAATTTGACTGATGAATTCTTCATGTACTGTGATAGTGAAGGAGTCCTTACCTTAGGCTGTGGAAGAATAGCAGAATGAGGTCTGATCTTAGAGTAGTCACTGTAGTAACTCCTCTTTCAGGGTAGAAGATAGAAACTCCCTGTTTTGCAGAGTTGTTTGCAATGTCACAACTTGTATGCTGATATTCACTTACTTTTGTATCATCTTATTTTGAAACAATGTTAACCTGGGAGCAACCTCTCGTCCTTTCTCCTTTCTTCCTTTCTTTCCTGCTTTCTTGAGGGATGATAGTTCAACACTATACTACAAATCATTGCATTAAAGAGAATAAAAAAATTAACCGTGTGTAGTCTTTGTATGCTGGGCTCTACAAAAGGCTACTCAGTTACAATCTAATTAGAATTGACAACAAAGAAAGGAGAATAGGAAAGAGACAAATGCAAAGGGAACTCTCTTTCCATGTATTCACATTATGTTGTTATTTTGAAAATTCACCTATATTAAGGAAAACTTAAAAAGACAAAATCAGTTTTAGCATTCATTAAATGATATCCTGAATGTAACATACAGTTATACTTACCTTTTCTAGGAATAGATCAAAATGAAATATTCTTTCTCTACTGCCTATATATCCACTCAGTTCTTTCACTAGAACTAACTTTTCTGTTCTCTCTTCACTCTGTCACTCTCATCTGTCTTTCCAGCTTCCATAAACTTGCTGTTTTTTGTTGTTGTTTTTTGTTTGTTTGTTTGTTTGTTTGTTTTTATTGGAAGGGACCCAAGGATTATCAAGCCCATTAGATCAAGTACTAGATCAGATTGCCTCATCACTAGTGCCCTATCACTATCTACCTGTGTAAAAATGTTGATTTCCCTCATGTTTATAAAATCCCGTTAAATACTGGAAGGTCTCACCACAACCTTCTCTTTTTCAGGCTGAACAAGTCCAGTTCCTTCAGCCTATCTACACAGGAGAGGTGCTCCAGCCCTTGGATTGTGGCCCTCCTCTGGACCCTCTCCAAAATCTCCACGTTTTTCCTGTCTTGGGGGCCCCAGACTTGGACGCAGTATTCCAGCTGAGGCCTCATGAGGGCAGTGTAGAGTGGGACAATCACCTCCCTCACCCGGTTGGCCGCCCCTCTTCTGATGGAACCCAGGACACCATTGGTTTTCCAGGCTACAAGTTCACACTGCTGGCTCATATTGTTTTTCATCAGTTAGGACCCCTAAGTCCTTTTGCAGTGTCCTGCAAGTTGGGAGTCCAGGAGACAGAAACCCAACTCCCTTATATTTGCTCTTGACGAAAAGCATCCCAGTATTTTAGCCAGAACTGAAAATCATGCAGGGGATCAAGTTCTGTATTAAGATGAAAAGAAGGACTGGGCTAGATGACATGACAGCAGGGGTTTCTGTTACCTTACTACCTACTAAATCTACATATGTGCGCTAACGAGCTACTTTCATTAGGACTATTGCCACACAGACACCAATATGATGATATAACAAAAGGCAAATGGCGTTTATTGGGGTCGTAAAAGCCTTTAAGTACATCTTTGTTAATACTGATAACATCTTTACACGCGTCATTCTACCAACCCATGGTTTAGTCACGTATCCTTTGTCCAATCATTCTTTATGTCAGCAAGACCTCTCCTGACTGGTGGGCAGGATTGCTTGCTGACCAACTTGCTGTTGGTTGCGCTCATCCATCCGTCCCAGGGGAGCCTTTTGGTCCAAGAAATCCGGTTAGTCCTTGAGGCCCTGGTGGTCCCGTGCATACCTCAGATAAGTTCCTCCAAGATGTTTACCGTCTCTCCTAGGACAGTTCATCCTTGCCTGTTACAGCATGGGGGAGGCCTACATCCCGTTACATCTCGAGTCCCCACTTAATGCCTAATGCAACAGGTTTCCTACAGACCATCTGACCAGAGAGAATGAACCACTGAGGGCCTCTTCAGACAGATAGGAGCAGTCTCATGATCACAAGCCCTAGTCCTCGTGGGGACTTCAGACATCTCAATATCTGCTGGAGGGACAGCACAGCAGAGCATAAGCAAACCTAGAGTTTCCTGGAATATGTTGATGATAACTTCCTATCTAAGTGACAGAGGAGGAGCCAATGAGGAGAGGTGTTACGCTGGACTTCACTCTCACCAACGAAGAGGGGCTTGTTGGTAGTGTGAAGGTCAAAGTCAGTCTTAGCAACAAGGAGGGCAAACAGGAAGTTTACAGTGCTGGATTTCAGGAGAGCAGACTTTGGCCCTTCAAGGATCTGTTTCATAGAATGCTATGGGATAAAGCCTGGAGGGAAGAGGGGCACAAGAAAGCCAGTTAACATTCAAAGATCACCTTCTCCAAGCTGATGCATCTCAAACAAAGAGAACCTCAGGCAAAAACTTCAGGAGGCCTGCATAGATAAACAAGGAGCTCTTGGCCAAACTCAGACACACACAAAAAAGGAAGCCTAAAGATGGTGGAAGCAAGAACAGAAAACCTATGAGGAATAGAGAGACACTGTCTGAATATCTTTGGTTGAAATTAAGAAAGCCAAAGTTCAGGTAGAATTAAATCTGGGCAGGGACATCAAGGGCAACAAGAATGGCCTCTATGAGCCCTAAGTAATACAAAGAAGACTAGGGAAAATATGGGAGCTCTTCCTGAAGGAAACAGGAGACTTAGTTATCTGGGACTTTTTGTCTCAGACTTCACCAGCAGGTTCTCTAACCACACATTTCACAGTACCCAAAGGCAGGGACTGAGAGAAGAAAGAACCACCCAGAGTAGGATAAGATTAAAGACCATTAAGTAAACTGAAGGTGCACAAGTCCATGGGATCTCATGCAGTGTATCTCACACTCTCAACGGAGGAGGCAGATAAAGTTACTAAGCCACTATCCAACATTATTTGAAAAGTCATGGCAGCCCAGTAAATTTTCCAGTGACTAGTAAAGAGGAAACATAGTGTCCATTTTTAAAAAGAGAAAAAAAGGAAGACCTGGGGAACTGCAGCTCAGTCTGTCTCGTCTCTATGCCCAAAACAAATCCTCCTGGTGAATATATTAGTGCACATGGAGAACAGAGAGAGGTGATTGGTGACAGCCATCACAGATTCACTAAGGGCAAAATGTGAGTGACAAATATGGTGGCCTTCCACGATAGTGTTACAGTGCTAGTGGATGCAGGAAGAACAACTGACATCGTCTACCTGGACTTGTATGAAACACTTGATGCAGTTCTTCATGACATTCTTGTCTCCAAAATGGAGATGCATGGATTTAACGGATGGACCACACAGTGGGTAAGGAATGGGCTGGATGGTGGTATCCAAATGTTGCAGACAGCAACTCAGTGTTGATGTGGAGACTAGTGACTAGTGAAATTCCTCAGGGGTCTGTACTGGGACATGTATTATTTAGTGTCTTTGTCATTGATAGGGACAGTGGGATGGAATGCACCCTCAGCAAGTTTGTGAATGATACCAAGATGAATGTTGCAGTCAACACAGAAGGAAGACAATGCATCAGAGAGACTTTGACAGGCTTGAGAACTGGGGCCTATGCAAAGCTTATGAAGTTCAACAAGGACAAGTGTAAGGTCCTGCACCTAGGTCAGGGCAATCTCTAACAAGCTCAGCACAGAATGGGTTGAGAACAGCCCTGCAGAGAACGACTTGAGAGGCAATGGTGGACAAAAAAATATCTGAGCTGACAGTTTGCAGGTGCAGCCCAGAAAGCCAATCTTATCCTGGGCTGCATCAAAAGAACTATAGCTAGCAGACTGAGGGAGGTGCTTGTCTCTCTCTGCTCTACTCTACTCCACTGAATCACCATTTATAGTATTGCAATTCAACACAAGAAGGACACACTCTTGTTAGAGTGGATCCAGAAGAGAGATGGGGAGAGAATTTTTATCAGGTGTGGGATAAGATGGGCAGTGCCTGCGTGCACCCGGGGAGGGGTCTAGGGTCACGAGTATCCGGGGCGGTTGCGTGTACGGGTATAAATAGCCTTGTTGCACAGCAGTAAATTGGCATTTCGGCATTACACACTGTGTGTGCGTCCCGTATGCCCCGCACGCGGAGGTGCGGACGGAAGGGAAGCCTTACTACATTGTCATAGACAACAATCAGGGAATGTAGTGACAGGATAGGGATGATGGATTTAGATTAGACATTGGGAAGAAATTATTTACTATCAAAGTAGTGAGGCACCAGAGAAGCTGTGGATGGCCCACCCCTGCAAGTGTTCAGTGCCAGACTGGATGGGGCTTTGGGTTTCTTCTAGTGGAAGGTGTCCCTTCCCATACCAGAAGCACTGGAATTAGATGATCTTTAAGGTCTCTTTCAGCCCAAGCCATTCTATGATTCCATGATTGAGGAACTCCCTTCAGCTTTGCCAAGATAATAAACCAGCATATATCAACTGACGTGTAGCAGCCATGGTGAGCAGACTCAACATCAGTACTTCAGATTACCTGATACTTCGTCAGTTACTCATTTAGAAAGCCCCACAGGAGCCTGAGAGAGTTTTTGGACACAAATATTCACCCGGATTCTTGGTAACATCAGTTGAGATTTTGCAGTGTAGTGTTCAACTTTTAATAGTTGTAGGGCAAGACTTTAAATTTTATAATGATGTAAGGAAAAAAAAATCAACTTTGGTGCCATTGAGGTACCAATATTACAGTGAAAATGGTAACATCAAAATGATAAAATCTCAGCACATAAGTGCAATATAGACATCGTTGTCTTAAAAGAGAAATTCACAGTTAGTTAAATTTTGATCTAAACAAGATATTTAATGAATTTAGCTCTTGTGGTGAGACTTAAAATCACTTATCTTTTAAAAATCTATACAGCAGAATGCCACATAAATCAATGAAAAATCCTATAGTTGAAAGGGACAGGCAGCTTTGTTCAACTATTCAGTAATTTAAAAAAAAATCATGACATATAAATACATAAATATGCATACATTATACCAAGGAATTTAAGACTGCTATATTTCATAATGAAACAAGACACGAATATTTGGGCTTTTAAAGAGAAATCTTTCAGCAAAGATCTGAACTGGTGATAGCAATCATCAGTATCAGTTGCATCCATGTTCTTTTACCACAGAATATCACAGTATTAGAGAGGCCATGAAAACTTCATACATTATATTTTAGAAGCTGGGGAGTTAGAAGTGACTAATAGCTAGCTAAAGATCAATAGCCAACATTTTAAATTTAATAAACTCTATTAACGCTCTGATGCTTTAAGGTCTCAGATTGAGGGACTGTAATAATCTTTTAGCCTAGTCCTAACATTGCATAACCTCTATGTCAAGTATAATTATTATTCAAAAAGGAATCTGGTCTTAATAGATTCTTGATTATCTCAAATCTTTCTCATGAGAATGATGAAGGTCTGCTGGAAGACTCTATAACTCACATATGTCTTGTTTTTACTTGCTCTTATTAAGCTGCTATTGTTATCCAATTTCATCCATGTAACTGTCAGATTATCTTTCAAATGTCAGCTCAAAACTTCACACAGATATCTCTAAGCTTACAATGTTTTTTGACAAGTCGGTAAACACCGTGAGTTGCTGTAAGAAGAATTATACTAAGCAATATATTTTGAGGGAATTATTTAAAAAACACACACTTCCCTGGGGAAATACTTTATACATGGTTTGAGTGTCCTGCACTATCTTGTCTAAAGCAGTTGATTTTATGTGGATGGCATTTTTATGGTAAGTCAGCAGTACGTAATAAGAAGCTACAGTACTGTAGTATTTATGCCACTGTAGATGTAGACTAGTTATCTGAACCATGAAAGTACAGCAGTGTCTTTTAATTAACTAATCTTATTAGAATTGTCATAGCTGAAGGTCTTAACATTTTAAAATTAGATGTTGATTTGTGAATTGTGTCAGGTGGACTTCCGCTATATTTCTCATACACATTCTACATTTTACTGTTTCTCAAATGATAAAATTAAATTTTTGAAAATATTGTAACGATTTATACACTATATGGATTCAGTACCTACTTTCTTTGGAAAAGTAAATCGAGATAGGCCTATTATTAGTTGCATTATTTTGGACCTGCATCTTTCTGAATCATGATCAAAAACAAAATATTTCAGAACTCCTGAACTGTTTTCTTGAAATATGAGATCTCTCTATGACTTTATAGAAGTTAAGCCAATAGGGAACTGTAGTCTGAACCATGCTGAATTCCTTTCTGAAGGAAATTCTCTGCTGGAGTTGTTTCAAGCAAACCTCTTAAGGAACTGAATGATTTTTCATGGTCAGGTAAAGATTACTGTGCATCATAGAACACAAATTTTTGGGTCAGTAAATTGAAATTTTTAAGTTAAAGAATAGGAATTTTTTTTGTGTGTGAAAAAATAATTAAATATAAATATCTGCATTTATAGCTGTACTTCAGTCATTGTTATCTGGAGCTTTTAATTTCATAAATGTTGATATTTTTATTTTCTCTACAGATTTATGATAAAAACAAATATAAAACACTATAATCTATTGCGAGAAGGAAGATTTAGGTTTGTCTTTCAACTAGCACTACTCTTAATATTCTGAATTGCTTCCCTAAGTCTTTTAATCTCAGTTGAAAGCTACTTTATCTTTCTTGCAATTCACAATTTTGAAACTATGCTTCTTTGTTTAGTCTTTTCATTTTTATCTCCACAATTGACTAACATAATTCATATTTTTATTTTTTGCCTTCTGTGAGAGACACTATTTCAGCTAATGCAAATTCATTTTAGCCCACTGATGGAATGGATCAAAGTTAATTTGCACAATATTAGGTACTGCCCCAAATAGCTAGGAGATAAATATAGTCTAAATGCGCAACTACAGGAACAATTCAGTAGAGGCATGTAATTTTGCCCATAATGTTACAACAATGTTTAAACTGTGGTGTTTCAATATTAGTTAATTCTGTAAAAGAACTTAGATATATATTTCTCAGAAATAAGCTGCTCTAGCTAAACTATAAATTGCAGTATTTTCACTGACATTACTAGAAATCAAACTGAAATAGTATTGAAAAATAGCTCTTGTGCTTATTACCTTATGCTCACTGAGAGACTTCCAAGAGGAATACTAAAAGCAACAAGAACAATTTCTAGTACTGTGTTTTATTTTCCTGGTAATCTAACACATATAGAAGTAGATTTTTTTGACCAAGTAGCTCTTTTTTATGCTGTTGGAGGAGGAAAAACAAAAATGTACTGAAAGGGTGATTTTGTGTTGAGCTATCCAACTCATTTTTATTTGTTCCCTGTTTATAGGAAGTTCAACATAGAACAATTGGTTAAAAATATAATGCTTCATTTTTTTCAAGTGCTCTGGTAAAAATATAACTTCATGTTGTGCAGAACATCAGGTTAGGGAGAAGGACTTGTTAGCTGTTATTGTATGTTCCCTGTACTAAAAATGACTACGTATTCTAAGAAAGGAAAGATATCTGTTGCACTGTCCCTCTACACTGTTCTACTGCTTCCTGTAGCAAGAGTTTTATTTTCTGTTTTGTAAGAATCAAAATTTGGAGCTACTAGTTTTTGGTTTGTTTGATTTTTTTTCCCATTTTTTATCTTCACTGGACCCAGTGGTATTATCTCCTTAACTGACAAAGAATGAAACTGTGGCGAATGTCTTGAATACACTTTCTTTCAGAAATTTGCTCTGGTAATGTCATAATCAAGCTCTGATATGGTATAGACACTGTGATGGATTCATTTTTAAATCTTTAGACCAGATATTAAGAAGAAACTCTTTACTGTGAGGGTGGTGAGGCACTGGAACAGGTTGCCCAGTGAGGCTGTGGATGTCCCCTCTCTGGAAGCATTCGAGGCCAGGCTGGAGGGGGCTTTGAGCAACCTGCTCTAGTGGGAGGTGTCCTTGTCTGTAGCAGGGCAATTGGAACTAGATAATCTTAAATGTCCTTTCCAACCTAAACCTATGATTCTACGATTCTATGATCTTGCAAAAATTGCTCTTTTTTTTTTTTTTTTTTTTTTTCAGTACAAATACATCTTAAAGTGTTTTTGTTTTCCTCAGGTTGTGCAATACATTTTTAAATAAACATACTGCTAGCTAAACACTTGAGTTTCTATCTCCAGTTTTATTTTACGTATATGAAAGTGAAAGAAAATAGCAGAAAAATCTGACATACCATTGATTCTTTTATTTTAAATTTAATTTCAGCAACATTTTTTCTGAACATAAGATGTGGACTACACAGCAAAAATAAATGCAGAAAAAGAGATTCAATATCATCTCTTATTAATTTTACCACTTTCTTCACATAATTTTTGTCAATATTTTAATTTCCACTGTACTGAAAAAGATGAATTAAAAAAAAAGATTTTTGTTGACAACCCAGGAACAGCATATGAGATTTGGTCTAAAAATATTATGCACTATAGTTCCACATAAGGTTCTTGGGTCATGATAAAATGACTAACTCATTTCAGGCTTTCTGTTTCTAAACTTAGAATGTTGAGCTATATTGGTACTTAGGAACTTTAAGGAAAAAGTGTGAAGAGATCTAATATCTTTCTATATAACCCTTTAGGCATCGCGTCTGAGATGAACAAAGCAATACAGATTTGTTCTTAGTTAGGTGCAGTGAAGATAAAGGGGAGGCCCACATTGATTTTTTCTTTTGTATGAATTTCATCTCAATACTGAGAACAAGATCCTGATCTTTACACTCAATTTACATCATAGTTATCTTTTTACCACAGTGAAACTGAATACAAAAAGAAATATAGGAGAGATCAACAGATTCGCATAAACTATGAAAATAACTTTCCCACAAAGAGACTTGGCTGAAGCACCTGCAAGCAAGGAGAGATGCAGCTTTACTGAAGAATATGGGAGCATGGAGAAGTCATCTCTATCAGACTTCTGCCAGGATGTCAGTGTGCAGATGTCTGACAGGTGCTGATACTTTCAGTCACTTGGCAAGCACTTACAATGAATATAGGAGGCATTGCTTCCATTTCTCTGTGCTTGCATGGCAAGTAGGCTCCATAAAATAGGGTAAACACTTGATGTTGGAAACATTAAAACATAGCTCCTTCTTTGCAAGTCCCTGTGAGAGTGATTCCAAATGGAAATAAGTGTACTATAGGTGCTGGACACTTTGCTTTGACTTCTTAAATTTATTTATTCCTGGGAATATAAGATTGTAAATTAAATTGGAGATACTTGAACTGCAGAAAATTAGGTACCTGCTGGGTATTGCCACCAGATTAATCACCATTATCACATAGTCTGCCTAATATTTATTGTCAGCATTGCAGTGAGTGATTTTTGTGATGTCTGGAAAGGAATTTCACCACTCTTTAGGTCCAGTCCTTATCTCTCCTTGTAGCAACTTTTTCAGTAGTCTGGAAATCCTATATTTAATTTTACAAATAAACTAAGGCTTACAGATCTGATTGTATATTGTTGATACAGAGACATTTTGAAATGTCCTGGAAGTAGAGTCCACATACAAGTGCTTTGTAACCTTTGTTTTTCAGCTAAGAATATGGTTTTATTGCACCTTCATTGAGATACCATATTAGTTCTAAAAAGCTAGTCTATGCCATACTGAAAAGCCTGTTTTGTCTTTTCATTTAGAGATAGTTCAGGTATTTAGACACTGAAAAATATACTGAATTCCTCTCTGATATGGGCTATTCCTGACAAACTCTTCCCTCCTCACATTTTGACGCATGAGGTAACTTGCATTTTTTGTAGAGCAAATTTTGTCAAGATCTTTGAGAAGGAAGCTTTGAGGACTATTTGGAAGCTTTGCGTGTGTGCATGTGTTAGACTTGTTGTTCCCTTCCCGCCCTCGTGAGTTCAAAACAACTTTGATTTCTAACTGAAATTCTATGACTATTCTTGAGATATGATCTTTGTGGTATAGCACCTATAATGAAATCTGCTAATACAGTAGGTACAGGTGTCTATCTTTCATTAAAGAGAATTATCTTTCATGTATTCCTTTATCAGTTGTACATTTGTTCTGAAATAAGTCATAGATATTTTAGCATTGAGTTACATGACCAAAGAGGTTGGAAATCTTCAGAGACCCTTAATAGACAAATGATACTTAAAAAAAAAAAAACAAAAAAAACCTCAAAACCTGGAGAGAAGTTTGACTTGATTAAAGTTTCTCAGTATCCTCCAGAGAGTGTAATCAAAGGATGTCTGTCTCTGTCCAAACAGATTACTTCAGTAATCAATCTTACCATTAATTTTTTCAGGTTTTGGTGACACTGCTGAAGGTATCAAGGACAGCCCTAATCATAGAAACAATCTTTAGCAACATGTTTTTCCTGTACAGCTTTGATGAAATGAATGTAAGATCACAAATTAGAGAATATTCATGGTATTTAACTTAGATCACATGCCATGGAAGAATTAGTCTATATTAAATTCACTGCCTGCGAGAAAAATTGACCAAAATTAAAATTCTACATCTTTACACTGTGGGCAGTTAGATGAATTGATAGAATGTGTGTTAAGTGATACTAAACCAAAAATACAGCATGCTGAATTCACTATAGTGTAATTGTTTAAAGGCAAATAATGGTGTCAAAAGATTCACTTTCTTTAGATTTTCTTTTTAACATGTATGACATTTAATGTGTCTTGGATACTGCTAAACAGAAAATTTAACTCTTCTAATGGAAAAAGAGTACTCATTATATTTGCAGAGAGATGAATATACTTGCCTAGTAGCAGTAACAGAAATATAAAAAAAAATATTTAGAAGTGCGCACAAATATTGTTTAATTTATGTTTTGTTGTTGTTGTTTTTGTTGTTGTTTTTCATTAATGGAGCATGTTTGTTCCATACTTGAACCTTGAACTTGACTAGCACTGAGCAGCACAACTTTTCACTCAAGGTTGTAGGATCAGAATGTAAACAATCTCCACCACTCTGCTGAATATTTTTTAAAATTGTGTGGTCAGTTAGAGTTATAGATTGTGTCCAGCACCTTACGACTAACATTAAGAGCAAACTTAAAACATTAAATTTGAAATAGGTTGTTGTAGATTTTTGAATGTGCATCTTTATAAATTCCAGAATCTCTCTCACCAAACTGAGGTGATGTTTCTCTTTCAATTCTGGCAATATTACATACCTATATTTTTCCTTTAGCCCTGACTGCTATCCATAACAAGATTGTACTAATTCTGTTTGTTATTTATAATGTGTTCTCAGAGCATTCATTTCTGAACCTAGATAGTTTCACAAATGAGATTTTTTTTTATCTCACTCATAATGAACGCAGAATATTTTAAAAATAAATAAACACAACAAATAAAGTCCTTTCATATATTCATCAAGTCAGAGATTAAGAAGGAGCTACAATTTGTACATACAGACAGATAGTCAAGGAGAACATAATATGATTTTTTCTACCATTCTAATGCACGATAAGACTGGGGGAGGGGAGGGGAAATGCTAGCAACTGCAACATTATTGATCAAGAAAAACATTATATCAAGACACATTAAATTATCTTCGAAAAGAATGTAATTCCTTTAGAATATACGAAAATGAAAATGAACTTGACAGAAACAGCAGTGAAATAACAATTGTCTCCATCAAAGAGGTCATAAGATGTCTTGAAAACGTGAATCCTCCCTTTTTCTATGAGATTACTAATATTATATATGAACTTCATTTATCACCAGATTGTTATATTTGAATTACTTTCATGATACTTTAAGTGAAGGAAAATTCTGTGTTTGAACAGGTAAGAGCGATGGAGATTCTTTAAATAGATGAAGCCAGCTACTAGTCTTGGATGTATTAACACAATCTGTTTCTGATATACCAATGTAATTAGTGTTTGATGCATCTGCCTATAGGGTGAGAGCAGTCATATTCCACATTATGCTCATACAAGGGGAAAAAACCAATTACCTTTGCTTCAAGGACACTGAGCAAAGCAGAAAGCTACTATGCAAAACTAAATGGGAGCATAACAATTATCTTCAGAGTTTGCAAATTTGATCAGTATTTGTATGGATGAAGTTTCACATTTCTAACAGATTTTCTTCCTCTCCTATCATATCTTTGGACTACACTTAGTTTTTCCATTTCTAGCTATCAAGAAAATGCAGAGGTGTGTTCTTCTATTATCTGCCCACACCTGTTACCAAACACAGGAATTTCTTCATTAGATGATTATGCAGATGGCTTATCAAGATTAACTTTATCATTCAAACACCAGCAGCTCTCATATTTTGGAGAATTAGAAAATATGCACCAGTTTTCCCATGAATGAAAGTTAAACAGGTGACCCCAGTAATATCCTCAACACTAGACAAAGTGTTTATAAACAAAAGAGAGAATTCATATACCTAATATTTCCAATTTAATACAACTGGATAATCAAAAACAAATATTTTTTTGTATCTTCAGATTAACAGTTATTGAATTAAGTTGCCAGTAAATGCACATTTCTGTTCTTGGTAATGCTGCATCTACAGCTACATGGTTAAACTTAACTCATCTCTGACGTGAAGCTCATGTATTTCTGGTCATTTAAATCCACTCTAAATAATAAACAAAGCCTAAATGAGAGTTAATTATTTACAACCCTGAGAACTCAGACAAGAACCTGTGAAAGTAAGGCTACAAGATGTCAGTGTCAGACAGTTCTTGTTAGGAATTTTTTATTTCAGTAATTCAATATCAAAAGGTCATTTGCTATTCTAATGATTAATTTCTTATATAGATCTGTTGTTTCAAAGATTTTGTGACAGCTGAGCAACACTCATGTAACTATATGTTTTACTCAGGTTGTACAGTGTAATAGATGAGAATAAATATGAGATAATAAGAGCTATAACTGAAAGCAATTTTAATCACCAAACAATGCATTTTTTCAATGTGTATATGCTGGAAAGAAAAAGAAGAGTAAATGCTTTCATATTTTATTGTAGAGCAATCTCAAGTACTGTTAATGTATGAGCAACTATCAATACCTTGGTTCTGTATCTTTAGAAATAGGAAAGTGTATAGAAATGTTGCTTCATCCAGCTAGTAATTTAATGCACAGTATTCTGCAACTTCACATTATTAGCAAGTTTAAATGTCTTTTTATTACTGCTAAGATTCTAGTTGCGAAGAGGACAAGGGAGTCTTTGAGACAGAGGTATAGTACAGATGACTCAGCAAAAAAAATTGAGCTTGTTACCTATTGCTTATTGCTATTTTCACTGCTAACCTCTACTAGTGATTTACCCCAATTCCTTTAAGTGATTGCAGAAAAATAGCACCTGTATTTCTCCTAATATGTCAAGTTACCTCCTTCCATCTGTTAGTAAGTCTTCTGATTTAATCTTCTTGATGAAAGATGTACTGATTCCGCCAGTATATTTGAGAGAGAGATAGAAACTATCCAACAGGACTGGATAGATATCTTCTCTGAAATCGCTATATTTGAAAAAGCTTTTTATCTTAGACTTTGTAACTGCACTTCAAACGCATCTTCCAAACCTTTATTATGATGGCTTGACATAGAATATAGTAATATGTAGCATAGCATGTCTTGATCATTAATAGTATTTTTTTAAATACATGATATGAAAATATACTTGCAGATATGTTTGTGCAGTTCTGTAATGTGATAGCATTAATCCAGCATAAAATATCTGTTGTATGCTATACGCAAGAACACTGATTGTATGAAGATAATAATGAAGCGCTCTAACAACAAATGCAGTGAAGAACCTAGGTATCTTTTAAAATTAACTTATTCTACAAACTCTTTTCTCTTGAAATTTCCGGATAGCAATCACATTGACTCTCAGCACAGTTGTGCCAGTTTCAGTCAAGTTAACACAGGCTTAGAAGAGTTTTCCTTTATGTTTGTAAAATGTCAACTTTAAAACAGTTTTAACATGAAATTAAATACTACAAAAAGTACACAGAGAAATTCATGATCATTGTCTGTATGCAGTTTAAAATTAAATTGCCCAAACTGTGGAAAGCTTTATGTTGTTTCTGAGAGTATTCATTTTTAAATATAGATTTCCAATAGCTTGTGGTTATCAGAACATATGCTGCTACTTAAAGCAAGCACAGTTTATAGATAGTACAGTACACTAACAGCTTGCTAAAGCAAATTTTTCAGAGTCAGACTTGTTCTATGTTAGTTCCTGAGGACAGTGCTGAAGTGTGAAATCTAATATTTTTCCAGTGTTGAAGAAATTATGCTTTCACATCCTTATTAATTGCAATAACCTGGAGAAGTTATTTTGCAGAATTTTTCTTTCTCTCCTGGATTGACGCATAGTGTTTTGGGTTATATTTATTATTTTACTTGGTGATCTCTGGTTTTACCTTGTGCACTTTCTGTCTGAACTTTATTTTCAAGGCTATTGAAATGTACCAGAAGTCAAAGTATTTGTAGAGTATTAGTATGCCTCCAGAAGAATATTTTAAATTTTTGCCATGGGAATCTCAGACTGCTGCAAGTTAACACTGGTGTAAACAAGTATGTGTTTTCTTGAGTTCGGGAATCTTTTTGTAATTATTTACTTTTTTTTTTTTTTTTTGTGCTCAATCAGTTGCAGAAATTGTATGGTTTCAGTGACTGCAGGTATCTCCTGAATGATTTTCTTTTTGCTTTGTTTATCTTTGTTAACTAAGAGACTAGATGTTTTTCCAGTTATATTTACCATGGCATGAAAGATTAAAGCTTGCTTAGTTTGGACAATCTTTTTCATGGTCATGTAAATTTAAATACTTAGTTTAATACATCTTAAAACATAATGAGCTTGGAATTGACATTTTTTACTTGACTGAGAGGCTTTCCCCTGCCCTTCAGTACTTCTGATCAAATGCTGGAAAAAAAGCATAAACAGTAATAAAAACAAAATGAACAGGAGATTTTATCAAGGGTGATTTACTAGAGCATAGAATTATTGTAAACTTTTCCAAGTCTGAATGTCCTCACTGCTAACATGAACAAAGTTGTGAACAGAGAGAGAAGAAATCTGGCTTTTGTTTCTCAAGCTGCAAATGAATTGACTTAATTTTTTAGCAATCTCTGAAGACCTTCCACGTGAGCTGAGGCCACAGCTGGGTTCAGTATGCTATATTGCAATGTTTACGTTATTCACAGTAAACACATTAAGATTCTCAAGCATTTCCAATCTATTAAATGCTGGTTGTAAATCTGATCTTCTAAGAGTTATCTAATTTCATTAAACCTAAAGCTTCAGATCTCTACTTGGAGAATCTACTTACACTAGAGATGTTCTGTCTGGGATAGACGCAATGTTTTAGCATTTCAAAGGCAAAAAAATGTACCAACAAAGGACAAGAAAGTGCCAGTTCCTTTCGTACATTTTTCCAGTGATTCTTTATTAAATAATTTGAAAGTTTTTTTTTCCCATATATGTCAGTATTAGAACATCAGTTTCAGAGATAGGGATGTGTACATATGATTATTCAGTAAAGATTTCATTAGGTGCCCTTAGTTAAAAAGCTTTTTGTTTAGGATGTACACTTTGGTGCAGATCTCTGGACTAAACTGTAAAGTTTATATTTACACCATACAGAAGGATTGATCTAAAATGCAGGAACCTTGCATGCTCCTTGTCTATATAGAAAAATATTTCAATCACACTTGAAAATATTTCACATTAAACTTTTAGTTCCTATCTGTCCATTCCGAATTGAACTGGAGCTCTCGGTCAAAGGGAGATTAAGGTTCTACAGCTCAAAGAGATAATAT
The DNA here is from genome assembly GCF_002078875.1 of Numida meleagris. Classification (NCBI taxonomy): domain Eukaryota; kingdom Metazoa; phylum Chordata; class Aves; order Galliformes; family Numididae; genus Numida; species Numida meleagris. The sequence goes on along the minus strand of NC_034410.1, from coordinate 69,643,028 downwards.
TTCATCTGTTAACATGAAACAACAGGATAAATGAATCAACAGCATCAACAGGCATCCCACTGAATGCTATTTGCTTCAGTTTGGTAGAGGTTATCAATATCTGACAGCTACAGGTCAAGAATCCCATACCTGAAATTTCTTATTTGGTTATATATTCTCAGATTCAAAGCTGCAGAGAAAGAAAAGTCCTCCTATCAAGACAGCTTATAAAACAGATCCTCAAACACAGTTGGTCTTTTTCTCCTGCTTCTCTAGTGTTTGAAGAATGATGCATCCTAGCACATATGGATTAACTGGGCGCCCTATGAGCTTATTGCCATCTGACTTCTGGTAACCACCTGTTCCTTCAGTCAGAAAGAGAATGGTAATGTCTTCCTGGCACTTCAATTCTTTAATCTTGCAGCTGGGAGATGACACCCTAGAATAGAAGGATGGGAACACCTGCCATCCAATATGTGCTTCCATAAGAGAAATATAGGATAGCTGTAAGAAGGCTCAGCCGTTATGTTTTCTTGCAGAGCTGTCCACTCTTTCCTGTAAGCCCAGGTGCTGTATTAGTTGTGGTGTTCTCTCTGTGCATATTATATTGCTCAGCAAACATTTCCTGTTGAAATCCTGCTGGATTTCAGACTTTTAGGACTGTGAAAGTTGTTCCTCAGTTAAATAGTAAAAAGCAATCTTTCTGGTGTTTTTTATCCTTAGCAGTTTTCAAACCACACCTGCACCAGAAGAAGGCAGACCAATGGGAATTGAAATGTAGAATTTTCCAGCTTTGAAAAAAGACTATACAAAGAAATTACTTTTTAACTATGTCCTGGAATTGATGGCATGTTGAAACACAAAAGTAGTTTGAAATGTCCCAGTGAAAACACAGTTAAATACTAGAAGTGAGTGGAAAGTCTACTTGTGTTCATGAGCTAGCTTAGGAAAAATACTGCGAATATTGATTTCTCTGTCTGGGAGTGCTGCTTATTTGGTGACCAGTCTTTTGATATTCTGTTGATTGCCAAGAGGTATTCCATACCTCTTGGAGGCTGAACATCTCCAACTCCCACTCAGCAGGAGTCCATTAGACCAAACTGTTCTCAAGCATAGTTACTTAGCAGAATATAGCAACCTTAGCTATATTCCAAAAATGCCTCCAGTACCAAACCCAGACACAGAAAACAGTGAACACTCTGACTGTAAACACGATGTTGCAGCCAGTGCTGGTCTGCCTTAGGCGGCAGGTCTCTGTCTTGTATTTAAGTTTAATTCATGCCATCACTGTAAAGGAGCAGAAAGTTCATGAATTGATTTGTCATTACATAGGCAATCTGCTCCTATTCACTATAGGTAACAAGAGGGAAGGATGGGTTTTTAATTTTCTACACAGGGAAAAGCATAAATGAATGTTCTGCCAGGCATGCTGAATAGTGCTTCCTGCCTTTATTCAAACTGTTTGCTAGCAGTTCAGCATTAATAAGTGCTAGAAAATATGTCTACAAACTCCAGATGAAAGAAGGTCTGTTGTGGGAAGAAGTGGCCAGAAGTTGGGCAGTCAGAAAAGGCACTGGGACTATTGTTCCTCCTACTGCTGGCTGTGACTGACAGAAGTGTATGGATGTATGTCAGGTAGGATCAAAGAGGAAGAAAGCAGGATTCATCATCTAAGTGCAAAAGCAGTCCCCCCAAGCAGATGGCGGTAATGCAGAATTACTTAGTGAAATAGATTGGTTTCCATGTGTTACATATGCCAAGCACACCTATCTGGGATGAATTCTGCTTTTTTTCCTGGAGAGAATTACAAGAAGGCTGCACAGAATTTGATGGGCCTCTCTATCTGTCCGCATGTATTCAAGCAAAAAATCCAAAACAAAACAACAAAAGTTCCTTCTTATTCATCTGCCACGTCCTATACAGAATAGGATATAACATTAATTTGCACACTGAGGTTTGTCCTCCACCTTCTCTGGCTAGAAGCCTTTCAGTAGGCTATGTTGTGAACAATACCTTAGGGACCACCTGACTTTCATGAGCTTCATCTGGGTAAATGGATGGTCCGGGCTTGCTTCTTCGTCTTTCTCCATGGAAACACTTTATCACTGTTTTTCTCTACTCTAATGAAACCTGACCCATTGTAAGATGAGGTCACAGCTCCTCAAACTTCTGTTATTGAGGTGTATTACAAGTATTCCTCTTCAACAGGGAATGCTAGACCAAGGTCAGTGATGGATGCTTCAGCTGCAAATGATGAATGTTGCATGTCTCCAGCTTGTGTAAATACTGAGTGTTGTATACTCCAGTTGAAAACTGGTGGTTTAAAAAGAAGTATCTGCTATGTTCCCATCTTAACTTTTGTATTTAAGGTTGAGAAACATTTCATTTGCACCCCACAGGTGCTGGATAACAGGACACCTTTTGTCAGCATCCAGGTAAGGTTCCATAGCCTGATGTTAGGGACTCATGGGTATGACCTGCCATAATTCAGTAAGCAAGACTTTTTTTTTTATTTTGTTTTCCATATTTTAACTCCTCACACAGAAAATCTGGATATCTGTACACAGAATGGATATCATTGTACAGCTTTATAATTTTGCAGTTTTGAAAAACCTAGTTTTAAGGGTCATTAGCATTTTGCACCTTTGGTATGCTCATGGAGAAAAGTGAGGAAATACTATCTCCATTGTTAGGCTTCAACTAATAGTCCTATTTCGTATGTCCTCTATACTTATGAGTAAGACAGACAGTTTAGTCATCTTTCCCTTGTGAAGACCAGTGGACTCCATGCATGGACATAATTTGCCAAATGATCAACGTCTTTGCTCTCTGGATTCCCAAAGTGTTCAGACACTTACAAGCCACAAAAATATTGACTACTTTATACACACTCTTAGAGATCATATATTTCCTTCTATATTGTTCTCTGCAAAACTGAACACTTCATATATGAAAAAACAGATGAAGAAAACTCCTTCTGGAGCTTCTCTTAATAAATTGAGAGTTACATGATTTTTTTTCTGCGCTGTAAATTTTGGAAGGTATTCAAAATAAAACTGGGAAAATGATCTTTGTTTTCATGCTTTATATATATATTTTTTGTTTCTTTTCTTTACTTGTTCTTCTTTTAAATGCTAGCTTGGATCATTATTTCCTGCACTGATTATAATCCTTTTTTTTATGGGAAATCTGACCTTTACAGAATTTAGATGTGGACAGAATACCAATGTACAATTAGATTTTTTTTTTATTTTTATTTTTTATTTTTTTACTGATTTGAAGCAATAGGGGAGGAAGATAAACAGATTGAAAAAAAGAAAACTGAGGAAATGAACACAAGTTGTGCAGCTAATGTACATCATGCTGACCAGTAATAGTTATGGAAACAAACTATGACATGATTGTTTTTTGAATTTTTATTATGGGAGGAAAGAGGAAAAATGCAACTCCAAATGCAAGAACTGATGTTTAAGCTGATTGTTTAAATGACAATTTCTTATGCAGAAACCTTGTGTGGTAATGACTAATGTACTAAGTCCTCTTCCACCAATTAAAAATGATAATCTTTCAAGGTTACAAATATGTCAAATATTGTCAAAAAGTCTCATGTCCCCCAGTTGGCCAACGGAATGCTTAACACAGTGCTTACCTTCCCTTATCTGAGAAGGCATTCAATATATATTTTTACAAAACACACGTTAGTATACTGAAAAGAGTCAGGTTTCACTCTGCAATGAATATGCCTTGTGAAAACCCTATGACAGCCTTTCAAGGACTTTCTCTAAAGTTCCATTTTAGTTTTCTTCTTTCTTAATCTAAATGCCTTATTCACTTCCCTACTGTGTTGAGCTCGGTTGAACCAAATGATAGTAATTTCTTGTGAAATACAATTTTTAATAATCAGACAGATAGGTTTGATTTGAGTCTTATTACCAGCTTCTTTATAAAGTCAGTCATCTTTTCTTTGAGACAATTATTAGTGCCCTGGAAGGGCTTAGTCTTCCTGTTTGTATTAAAAGGTATGCAGAAATGAATCAAATATGACTTAAGAAATATTTTCATATCCAGAAATTATTTTTCTCTAGCCAGTGTGCCTAAGAAAGTCCTGTACCATCATGTAATGATCAGAATTTGATGTTTAAAACAGTAACTTTCAAATCTGTAGGAGTTCATATACACTTTCCCTATTTGAAAGTAGTAGAGAAATTTGCATCCATTTACTTTGAGTACTGTAAGACTCTTAATAGTTTCTTTCATTTTCTAAATATACAGTGGTGTGGCTTCATAAGTGACAGTTTCAGCTGATGAGCCAGTTACTAGGAAGTTCTTTTAATTCAGAGTTATGTTTAAAATGTTCTAACTACTGATGTTCTTTTAAACTCTAAAAATATGTGTAATTTACATAACATGATGCATATTCAAAGTATTGTGTAGGCATCACGACATAAGCATTCTCACTCCCCAAAACAGCAGTGGGAAAATGTTAAGTATATTTTGCAGAAGTAAAATCTTGAGGCATAAAGGTGAAAAAAAAACTTAGTCAAGATCACAAGATGAATAACTGTTAGAGACAGTTAGGAACAAGGCTCAGTTAATTTGGGAATTCAGTTCACTTCTCCAAATTATGCTGGTTCTCAAGGATGCAGTTCCCTGACTAGCACCTGGATAACATTGTGACTGTTCTTTTCATCATGTTGAAAGTAAAACAAAACAGAAGGAGAGTAAATACAGAAGAAATCAGCTGTAAAAAAAAAAAAAAAATAAAATAAAAATAAAAATAAAAAAGCAAATTAGGCTTTGACTATCCTACGAAGGCTCTGATAATTGAAGGACTGCCATCACTGATAGTTTACTGTTTGAATGAAAAGTCTATTATTTGAGGTATTAAAAAAGAAAGAAAGAAAGAAAAAAAGACTACTCTTGCATTGTTCCTGGGTATAGTTACTTACCAAGGAAGTTTAGCAAAGTATTAAAATGGTAAAGTTTTGAAGAAATTAGACGAATTCAGTTCATTACAATTCATTTTGTTTTTGAAAGAGGGCTGATTTTAAAACGCAGTTCTCCATTATTTAAAAATATAGAGACGTACTGTCTCCTTTTCAATGTTAGTCTACATGCTATCTAAGAAAAAATAAAGATCTTCCTAATGTTAGGTAAAACTGGTTATTTTCTGAATAGTGTTGCTGTAGCAGCTTGACTGGAGAGTGGACAAAACATGCTTCTTAGTGTGAAAGCATTTGATAGTTTTAGAGGAGGCTTTGCATAAAGAATTGCAGTAGGACATATGTTATCTGTTTTATTCTAGAAATTAGACAAGGTCAGGGAAGTTCCTAAATACTTTTTATTCAATCCTTTTCTATATTATTGATTCAAAATTATGTAAAGAATTACAGTTTTTCTTTCATTTTGTTCCTAGTGGCAAATAAATATGTCTGTAGTCACAGAGGCTGATTAAATTAATGTTTTCTAATATTCCTTAATATTGTTGCAGCCATAAACAAGCATTTTGAAGTAAATGGATGAGAAGAACTGTTACTATTTTCACTTGTGCTTGTCACACAATAATGAAATAGTTCAGGATGCTAACAATATGCTTTGTTTTCCTATTTTATGATGGCTGCTCCCAACATAATGTCTCCTATTTTTTTATATTAGCCCATGATATCAGAAGTGGGGGTTGGCAATACGGTAGCAGATGTTGAAACTTCCCACCAATATTCTGCAATCTTATGTTGCGATGTGACAGGATGGCATCTGACATGGGAATGAGTATGAAGCAAAAGTGCATCATTGGCCCTGTCCATGAGGAAAAAATTGCATCCATTGACATTTATCAATACTTGTTGAATGCTTATGGAGACCAAACAGTGGAAGCAATCACTATGAGACAGTGGGTGGTGCATTTCAGCAATGGCAACAACGACTGTGAGTGACCTCCACTGGCGCAGATCTTTATGAGTGCACAATGCAGATTCCTGTTCATCACTGTTAAAAATGCACAGCTAATGGTGGTGACTATTTTGAAAAATACTATTTTGTAGCTGAGCATTTGCACTATCAAAAAGCATTATTGTGCTCTTTGTATCTGTTGTAATTTCCACGGTAATAGGAGGCATTGCTTTCAGGGAAACCCACATATATGACCCTGGGAAAATTACTGGATCCTGCTGGAACAGAAAAGTAGGACAGAGGTTCCTTCAGACTTCCAACCTTCTGTGGTTATGTTGTTATTTTCCTAGTGCCTAGAAATGCACTGTCTGGAACAGCCAACAACCAGGTTAATGTTTCTATGAAGTTAAGTGAGCTCAAACAATCCTTTTTTTTTTTTTTTTTTTTTCCCCACTCATGATCTGATTGCTTTAACAATAAGTAATTCTTCCCTCAAAATGACAAAAATTTCATAAATGTTTTTATGCTCTGAACTCTGGGAAATGTTATTGTAGTAGTTTCCCTTTCATTGTCTCTAATATACCGTTAAAGTTAAATTCACTTAAAATATTGTGTACTCTAAAAATTCAATTAATGTAGATTCAGTAATGAACACTGAAGGGTCCTGCTGATGAAACATTGACCTTGAATCTCAAAGATCTTTAAGAGTTTTATCTTGTTTTCAGGAACCTCGAAGGTCTTTGTGATGCTAGGTCAAATACTGTGAAAGGAAGTAGGGTACACAATCCACTAGGGTACGCTTCTAAAAAACCACAAGAAATAGTTTACTGCATTATGCTATTTTTTGGTAAGATACAAAGCTAGGAATAGACTTTGCTGCTGAAGGTGGTAACCATGATCCAAATGCTGCTTCAGTTATCCTGAGTTATCCTTGAAATTATTCAACTAAAATAAGTAAATTAAGTTAGAACTCATTTTCCATTCCCTTCTTTCGTTAAAGGACTACTAGAGCTCCTCATTTTCTGAAAGAGCCATTAAATTTGGGTTTCAACAGTATTTGACAAATCTAGATGTGCATAATAGCATTCTCGTGTTTATTGTGAAATACATCAACAACCCTCTCAAATATAATTTTTTTTTTTCATGGAGTGATTTCACAGGGTCCTAGAACAGTGAAACAAAATTTGTTTTCTTCCTGGCTTCTTGCAAATGGACTTTGATTACTCTGTTATATGGTGGAATGCCTTCAACTCATGAGTAAAAACATGGAGGGGAAACAGAATTAACTGTATGAAACCTGTGCTCTCTTTCTGTAATAACACATTTTTTGTACCAATGTGCAATCTTTTATTTAGGAAAGCACCAAAATGCTCATGAAACTTTTAACACTACAGAAAGATTGATAGCACTATTAAAAATGTTATGAAGCTCTGTATTGTCCAGTTATGTGGTGGATAGCTTCAAAAAGACATAATTGACAATGATTACTTAATTGTTCAGAGAGATATTGAAAAATCATGGAAACACAGAATTATAAGATGTCTTGGGTAGGAAGGGAACTCAAAAAAACATCTAGTTCCATCTCTCTGGATGATATCCCTTCCTTCTATTGTGCCAAGTGAACCACTCAGCTTGTTATCTTCTGCAAATTTCCTGAGGGTACACTTGATCCCACTGTGTGTGTCATTTATAAAGATATTAAGGAGCATTAGTCACAAAATGGAACCCTGAGGGACACTACTCATGACTGGCCTCTACCTGGACATAAAGTCACTGATCATGATCCCCTGGCTGTAACCATCTATCCAATTCCTTATATACTAAAGAGTCCACCTTTCCAAACTATATCTCTCCAATTTAGACATAAGGACGTCATGTGGGACCACTTTAAAGAATTCCAGGTAGATTACACTGTTTTGTCTACTGTTGTCAACTGATGTTGTCACTCTGTTGTAGAAGGCTGGGAGAATGGTCAGGCACAATTTGTCCTTAGTGAAGCTATGCTGTCTGTTTTGGATCATCTCCTTGCCTTGCATGTGCTTTAACATAGCTTCCAGGAAGATCCGTTCCATGATCTTCCCAGGCACAAATGTGAGGCTCACTGGTCTGTAGTTTCCCAGGTCTACCATTCTACACTTCTTAAAAATGGGAGTTATGTTTGTATTTTTCCAATTACCAGCGACTTTGCCAGATAGTTTATGGCTCCCACTGTATCCCTCTGTGAAGTAGCAATAGGAAAGCTGATTCATGGCACCATCTTCTATAAACATATGACATATTTCTGCTTAAGAGATTCCAGCAATATTAATGTGCTCTGATAGGAATAAGACACTCTGGATCTCTTACATAGTTCACATGGTGTCATTTTGTTACAGGGTTAGGCAAGAAGACTTCTGCCAGCAATGATTCTGAATGGACCAACCCAGACAAAGTTATCTGGGGCCCTATGAGGTTATCTTTATATTCTCCTGAGAGTTCAGGCCCAGAAAGAATGGCATGACTGTCCCATGGGTCCTGTGTCTCGTCTGCCAGGTTTAAGTGGACACATGTAATAACCTGAAATCTCACAAGATATTTGCGGACAAATAAATATCTCATGAAGGACAGGGTGGTAACCCTGCTGACCTTTCTTCTTGTAAGTGAGAACCTGTCTTGCCTAATGCACAGCGTAGAACAAGTGTTTGAATTAAGTTATCTTTCTAAATATGTGGCCTGGATGATCAAGCCATGTAACTATCATTCCATTTAGGATGAGTGTTAATGACCTTGTATCTAATGGTCTGAGGTGGCCCATTTCCCTCATCTCAGTGCCCACCACCTGCACGTCATGCTGTTTAGTGTGATCCCAGATGGCTATGGTGATGGAGCAGCTATAGAAGTAACCTGGAGGTGATGGGTAAAGCTGTGACAGAAAATTCCTGCTAGATATGGGTGTAAAAAAATGTCTGTCTGCCTGAAAACTCAACCTGGGCACCATGCTGGAGGGCTGTGCAGTTGGCCTGGGAACACAGACAGGGAGACAGGGCCATCCTTGACTTGCGGTGCACACCTCACAGTGGGTCAGTATGAAGATACCAGTGATAAAAATGGAGTAGAACACTGATGAATTGCTTCTCACTTGAGAAAAAGAGAGTTGACTCGAGAAATAAAGCTCTTGCTTAGTGACTTTGGTCTTATTTTTGGGTGGTCCTGTGTGGAGTCATGAGTTGGACTCAATGATCCTTATGCACCCTTTCCAACTTGGGATATTCTATGATTCTATGAGTCTATGACAGTAACAGAAAAAAAGAAGTATCCTCTGTGGGCTGTCTTGAGATGAAGACTGGAGTTAACAGCACCCATTATCTGTCTCAGTGGCAGTGTCCTATTTTTCAAAACACTTGTGAATGACACACAACAATGACAGATGGTCAGCATGATTAAGCTATGGTCCTAAGATCTTCCTGAAACTCTAACTGACAACTTTTGTTTAATGCTGATGTCCTCACTCATTTCCTCTTGAAAATCACGTATGAGGTTGTAAAACTTGCTGCATAGCTCCTGTGAGATACAAAGAGGTTACACATACCTCTCTAAAGTTAGAGGGTAAGAAATGTGCTACTATTTTTTGAGGTTTCTAACCTTAGTAGTAAAAGCTGTATGTTATAGCAGTATTTTGATAGTTTTATGAAATATACTATCCTTTGTATTATTCTGCTGAACTTGGTATGCTGGTAACTTATTACAAAGGACAACTGCTAGCAGTTGCCAGCCTGACTGGAGATGCCAAATGATAGCTACAGCTATTGCAGAGCAGCACAGTAATGAACACGCTCCAAGATATATCCTACAGCAGAGATGTATCTCTCCAGGAGAGGTGCTGGGAGGGGAAACAATTCTCTGTGCATTTCTAGTTACAGAGCAGAGAGGAATCGCCTGCAAATATGTATGCTATGGTCTCCAGCAGGAGATTTTTCCACTTTTCCACCCTCTGTTCTCTGGCTTGCTCCCTGGTACAGAATAGACATGTTGGAGGCACAGAGAAACTACTGCACTTTTGAATGTTCTTATTTTTCATTCTTTATTAAACAGCGGAACAAACAACCCACTGTGACATCTGTATTTAGTTTGAAAACAGCCCTGAAATATAAACTGCCATAAGTTTGTATTGCATCCAAACCAGAACAGACAAAAAAGTGTCTCTGTAAGTTTCAGAAAGTGTAAACAGTTCACAGAAGATGGATTATAGTGAAGATGGTAAATATGTGCAGCTTTTATTTTCTTTGCACTAGGTGGATACTCCATGGCTGGAAATACCATAGCTCAGGAGGACTGGGAAGTGTTTCTTTTTCTCTCAGATTACTTCTTAGAGAAAACAAATAGATGAAAAACAAAGAAATGAAAGCTACATAAAAAGTCTCCATATTATTGATAGTTGTGTTTGCTGTCATACTTGTTTTCCCCCCTTCTCCTGGTGCTTGGAAAGTTCCTGGTGCTCCCCAGTTTATGCACTACAGCATGGCGTCACTGGAGTCCTTCTGAGGTGATATTGGTACAACCATGTAGTCCTTTGCCAGGAAGGCTGGGATGTTAACACTGATAACTCCTGCCATGGGTAACAGTACTAGTTCTTTGCTTCTCCCCATGACAGTGAGTCTTGCCCACCTACAGCCAGCATCCCTGAGGCTAGTCATTCTCCACCTCAGGCCTGGCTTCCTCCACACTGCATACTCTGCTCTATGCCTCATGGCACACTTTTTCTTTCCAGTCTGTGTTGCTCAGTGTACGCTGCATAGGATGTGCTGCAAGGGCAATACAATAAACCAAGCTGTCAAACCAAATGTATAGTCTATATTTCAAAGAGGCATTAAAACTTTATTTTATTGTTTTTCATAATTTTCATTATTAATATTCAGGCCACACTCCCCAAAAATTGTTTCAATTTTAATGTCAATTTTCTAATAATGCAAATTATATATTAAAAAAAACCACCACCAACAACTATACAGGATATCTCTATCCTTCAAAGTAGGAGGGAAAAATAAAAATGGAAAAAAATGTGGCCTATTTAGATATTACAATTTCTGCCCTCAGTACATTTGCCAGAAGTTGTTGTACTCTCAGCTGGCAGAAACAACACTTTTTCCATCCATCCATCCATCCATCCATCCATCCATCCATCCATCCATCCATCCATCCATCCATCCATCCATCCAACACTACTGCCAAGTTTTCCAGCTTCCCTTTGACAGCACTGTCAGTTCAGTTAATGATACTTCACTGCAAAACAAACCAAAATGCCTGATGTAGTATAAAATACATAAAGGATTTATTCAAAACAATATCATCTAGAATTCTATTGGGTTACTTCTATGTATTGGACATGGATGATATTTTTAATTAGTTAGAATTCCAAAAACTTTACATTTTCTTAAGAATGAGCAAATTATAGACTATCACTGTTTCTTCTGTCAAAAATATCTAATTTTTGATGTCATCATAATGTTTTGATCTAAAACAGAAAAACAAGCGCAGCTCAGAGAGAAATTTTGCTCAAACTCAGAGGAATAAAATCTGGCATCTATTTGAACTAAATAAAGGAATAATCTGATGTCTGTCTGCTTAAACATTGCTGGACAGTACCTCAAAACTCTCTTGCATAAAAGATCAGAAATTTCAAAATTATAAACAAAGTGATTTAAGTGTTAGTTAGAGATAACACAGATATAGACACACCATAGATGTTATAGGCACTGATTTAGATCCAACATATTTCTTGTATATAGGAGAAAAGGAAAGACACTTCCTTATAGCGTGCTAGGCACAGAGAATAAGACTTCCAAAAAATAGATTTCATAAAAAGACATTAGCTTCTGACAAATATGTCTTCTATTTATAGACAAAGAATCAACTGTCATTTAATTTCTGCTCTATGCAGGGAGAGAGAAATTGAAATATATTTAAAAAATATTAAATCCATTATCAATTTCATTAATAACTTGAAAAAGAGAATAATAATCTATAATAATAATCTACTGCTTCCTTTTCAGGAAGACAGTGTAATCCACTTTTGAAGAATAAAGTGGGAAAAAAAAGCAAAACCTCTACGGAGTTTAAAGCATTTATATTTACATATAAAGGTACACCTGTGGAGAAAAAAAAAAAAAAAGTAAAGAAAGATGAACTCAGTGGGCTTTGGTGTTTGTTAAAAACTTAATGCTTGGGGTATATTAATGTTGTTTATTCCCACAGCAGTAAGGTTCCTTTTTCAGCCTGCATTGAGCTGTTTGACATCAAGACATTGGTCTTTGCTAGAGATTATCACCCATTTACACCTTCCTTTCTGCTGCCTCCTCACATTCACATTGATGAAAATAATCATGCTAGCAATGATGTACAGTTAAAAAATGTAGCTATTTAACTTAATCTGGCATATTCTGGCATATGGATTTGAAAGTATTTATATAAACTACTGCAGATAATATAGGACAAAAAACTAAAGACTTTTAATTTGATTGCTATGAGACTTCTCAACTATTTAGAACCTACACAGAGAAGAACCAACTTACAGCAGTACTTTTAAGCGGTGTTCATCGTACAATCACAGATAAAGGTGAGCACCTGTTGCCATGCCTAGTATGCTACAGATCAAAGTCTCCCGTACCATCTAATAATGCCACCTACTAATTTGGTTGAAACATAATTGTATTAGCTTCTGTCCTCTGTTTTCATCACATTTAAACTCTTTTGATTAACCTGTAGTTGGCTATACAATAGAAAAATTGTTTGCAATACTAATGTAATTTGAAGAAAATTTCTTGATTATTTTGTACCTAGCAAAAGTTGTAGCAAGTTGTATTTTGTCCCTAGCAAAAGTTATATTTACTCTCAAAAGTTGTGGTGCTCACAAAACAAGATTCTTTTGAGAGGATAGCTGACTGGAAGCTTAGCTTCCAGTATATAGCAATGGGTGCATAATCATTTGAAACATTGATTGAACAGCTTCCAGCCACACTCATGCTGGAGACTTTTTGGTCAGAAGACCACACACGTAGAGTCTAATTCAACATGAAAAATTCCATTTGCTAGAAATAAGAGCTTCAGCATTACCTCCTTTAACATGCACCCTTTCCAGACTAGATTTCCATTTGCATTTACTTGAAATGTAGGCATAGCTAGCAAAGCAAAGCTCAGAGTTTTTATCCTTTAGAACTATCTTGGGACAATTAAGAAACCATTCACACACCTTTTTTTTTTTGTATCATGAGCTAATTTAAGTCCTGACAGATGGTAGCTTCTTGGCCTGCTTCTTGCTATCCTCCCAGGCTTGCCTACTGAGAGTTGCCTGAAAGTAGTGTTCAAAGACATCCCACCTGGACTGTCCCTCCATAACATATAGGTACTATGCAGTTATCATATACCTTCCTGATTTCAGTTCACTCATAATATACATAATGCTAATACATAGGGAATTTACAAAGAAAAGACAAAATAGGAAGATCCCTAGAAGGATAATAATTGCAAATAGAAATACTCTAACTGAAACAAAAGCAAATCTGTATTTGGATATTCTGTAGGCCCTGATCTTCAGCCTCTGTTCAACTAGTTTGACAGCTGTACAGAACAATGAAGCTTGTGCAAGTTTTTATACATAGAGGATTTGAAAGACTTTTTACTTAAATGCACCAAAGAGGATAGGACTTTGTCTTTAATTAATTTCTCTTCAGACAGAGCTGAGTAGTTTCCTATATTTATATCTTTTGCTATCAGAACATAACTGAATGGAGTATTTGAGGAAGGGAGTTGGGAGTAAGAAGTAACTGCCCTGAAAGGAAGCAGTTGCTGGATTACTGCATACAACCAGACAATTTGAGATATCTGTTTGAAAATGTAAAAGTCAATAACCAAAGAAAACCAGCTTACAAAAAATAGTGCAAGTTACATAATCTACAAATGTATTTGATTTTAAGTAATGTATTTTGTGAATAAAATCAGAGATGCTAAATGACCTTTGTGATTTACTTACATATAATAGTTACATAAATAATTACAATGGGCAAGTATACACTTTTGAAATCTTCAGTGAGAGCTCAGGACCTAAAAGTCTTACAGAAGTATTGACAAACTTCAATAAAATGTGTGTAAAGACATTCAGTTCCCAAGTCACCCATGACGTAGTAACATCTGTAAATTCTCAAGTAGCAATTAAAATTATACCTACTAAAATTATACCTACCTTACATAGGTAGATAAATAGATAAGATAGATGGATTGATTGACAGATAAAGAGGTAGATAAATAGATATACAGATAGAAATGATACTCTGAGTGGTTTGAAAATTGAGATATGTTCTTTAAAATATCATGTATCTGGTTCAGCTAAAGCTTAGAAAAGCTATCAGATTTAAGGAGAAAAAAGAAAAACAAACCTCAAAACCTGCTGACTTTTCCAACAATGTTTTTTCATATGATCAAGAAAATATAAAGTTCTGATTTACTTGTAGGTCTCACAAAAGCAATATATTAATATAACTAAAGATTTTATTTCCTAAACTAAAGGAATAACAATAACAAAACAGCTGAGTAGGAGCAAAGCAAAGCAAAGCAAAGCAAAGCAAAAAAAAAAAAAAAAAAAAAAAAAGTGTGTTTGAATTGTAATATTTTATTTTCATTATAAAGGTATATACTGAAGTTACCCAGGTAGACTTTATCTCTCTTTCTTTACATTATAATGCCTATGAGCAGACCCTAACCAAATTTTTACATTCAATTTCCTTCATGTGTGGGATTCCCTCCTAGTCTCATTATGGACAGAGTTGTCTTAGAGCAGCTTGCGCCACCCTGTTGATTTAGTAGTTTAAGCAGGTACCTAGAGAGCTTCCAAAATCATCTGTGAGGACTTGTGTTCTTTCCTGTGTATCATGTCAGTCTTCACCTGAATGCAGAAATATTTACTCTGCAAATTTTTCAGTAACATTTCTGAGTAGAACACGCATGCTACTCTGTATTATGAGAGACAGTCACGAGTAGGGTTGAAATTCCTGATCATCCAGGCATTTGAGAACTGTGAATTTCTTAGGTGTTCTTGACATTAATTTTCTGTGCTAAAAATTTAGTTGTTGTTTCAGTCAGACTTTTAACTATATACACAGTTCCCTAAGCCACTCATTCATCTGCAGGTGTTACCTGCTTCCCAACTCCATTAGAAAGCTTCAGCAAGAGTTGTGATAGAGATGTATTTTGCTGCTTGCCCTTCCAGCTATGACTCTTCTCTCTCAAAAATGAACATTTTCTGCAACCATATCTTTCCTTGCTGATTTTCCTCCCTATTCATTTCTTTACAAAATCCAAATTTAATAAAACATACCTCTTTTTGTACTGAACTTTTTGTATAGAATTTCCCCCTGCATCATTTTCCCTCCTTTGTAGATTTCTTTTCAGTGTAAAAATTGCAACATATTACTTATCCATGAATAAAGAACTTCAATCATAAAGTAGAATATGTTTGTAAAAACTGGAATAGAATACAGTAAAACAGGGCTGAGAGCAGTAACTCCTGGATGCAAATTCCAGTTTTCTAATTGTGTTATCACATCATATGTTACTGTACAATTCAGTTCCAGTTCTGAATCATTCCTCAATATTCAACTATTTAAATGATTAAACCAGCTGTACTTTACCTCAGTGCTGGCTTAATTATTTTGAAACTTAATCCTTGAACATTTTCATTCTTGAACACAAAGCTTTCTGAAAGTGGACTTAGTAATATCTTCTTACTATTAGATAGGGATTACTCAGATGAGATATGCCTTTCTTCTGAGTATAGCCATGCTGAACCTAGCCTTTGACTTTCACTACTGGACTGGACTGTCTGAAGTAATGTTGCTCTTGAAGACATCTATTCAGATACCTCGCTTATCTGTCTACACTGTGACGTGCTTTAAAGATTGATTTTCTGGTTTTCTTTATCATTACTTGCATAATAGGTGCTGGAGCATTTCACATAGCAGTAAACATTATTTTGTGCAGCTTCTGTGGTTATGAGCCCAGGTGACTTTATTGCCTCTCACATGTTCCAGAAATAAGGAGGTTATAGTTTAATTAACCCTGATAATGTCAAAAGGAAATGCATAAATGTCAAGCTATTACCAAGAACCTTTTATGAGTGAGCCTAGGAGAACAAGTAATAGTGCGTATTAAAGTGGTGCATGCTGGGAGAAAAAAAACAAACAGGTAAACAAACAACAACAAAAAAATAAAAACCCACAAAATAAAACCAACTACCATGACCTTTTCTAATGTGTCTTAAATGTTTTTTTTTGTTTTATTTTTTTTAGTCTACACAATCATAAGAAGATAAATTTCATTCATGAAATTTCATTTCATTAGCTGAGAACTTGAAAAATGTGAACACTGAAAACGAAAGAAGCCATGCATACTTAGAATTTGCTTCCAAACTGTATTTGTATTTACTTAATTCAAATCACTCAGTCCTGCTATAATGCGTTAGTTGAAGATGGAGTGATCTAAAGCCATGATGGGTGTTAGCAAACATGATTTGTAGTAAAAAGTTTTAAAATAAGATATTGTTAACATATGTATACATACATGCAACTAGGCATAGCATCTTCGTTTTTTAAACAAGGTCATTAAACTGATATTTTAGATTCCACCGCACTCACCACAGCTACTGTTTATCATAAGAAGGATTTTACAGTCTAGTTCTTAATGACGGTGATGGAGCTAACATTAACACATAAAAAGAAACTAACGCTTACCACCCCCTCAGTGTTTCTTGAAACTCCCTACTTTTTCTGCTTGATGGGGTGACAAGTCACGCAGAGATAGTTATAAACATAACAATTTGTTATGTCCATCATTTCCAGAAATGACACATGCTGTGATGTAAGTTAATCTATTTTATCTCCAGAAACTTATATCATATGAACAGTTTAATTGTTTTTCATTTCATTTTAATAATAAATTCATTAAAAATTTACCTTAAATATTATAAAATGTTTGTGTTTTTTTTTTCTTAATAAGATAATAATATAAGTGCAGGTACCATTTTATTCTCTGCAGGAATATATCCTTTTTCATATTCCTATGAAGGGGACGTGGACTGATTTGGTAGGATGGGTGACTATGGTAGCATCTTTAAATTTCCCATATGATGTGTTAGAACAGTTTTCAAAGTTAAATAGTCAACTCTGTGTTAGGGAATGTACATATAAATACAGTGGAATGCTGCATTTAAAAAGAAAACAAATAAACAAACAAACAAAAAACGTGCTATGGATTTAGCTTTTCCCTGACTGCGTCAAGCTCAAAAATCCTACAAAATCAAAATTTTCTGAGAATTTTTCATTCCTTTAATACTCCAACTGACACCATTTCTGTTGTGAAATAGAAAAGTTAGGCCTTCTTCTCCTACAGACATCATTTTATTTTGAGCTGATTTTCATAAAAGATTTATTTATTCCCTATGTAATCATAAACAATACAACACATCTCCTTGCTTTCATTCACTTTTTATTTCATCAAGACTTTTGAAAATAAGCCATTGCAAACTCAAGTGATTAAAAACTTTTCTTATTTTGGTTAGTGGTAGCTCTTTTGAAATATTATTTTGGCATAAAAAGTCATGTAAAAATTCAATAATACTTGTGGATCCATTCCAATCTGTAATATTCCATGATTTTATGATTTAATGTCAGTAAATCATTACCAGTTAATTGGGAAAGATAAAAATAACCAGTAAAGGATTTATCATTCCACATTTCATTTTTTATATGAGCATGTTAGCAAATGTGATTATAAAGTTTCCACTATAGGACTTTTTGTTTAACATTTTCCACATATATTTTTATGAAGAACATTAAGTACATGAATGCTCTAATCAAAACTCATAGTATACCAACTAAAATTAGTTCTTCACTCTTAGCTGTAAACATAGTGATCTGGAAATTTCATGATATATGAGAATCTAACCTACTTGGGGCACAGAAACATATCACATGTAATATGTGTCTGATCAAACCATATTACTGTCAACACATTTTGTAAAGAGGTACCAGTCAAAAAAAAAAAAAAAAGGCCAAAAATATTGATAAGAAAAACAAAAGATACTCTTCAGGTACTGAAAGGCACAAGGCAGGAAAAAAAAATTCTCTATCCTATTATTTCCCACACATTTATGTGCAGATTTAATCCTGCTTTAGTGAGAAGTGGTTTTTGAGTGAAAGCCTGATAAATCTTTTGCAGTACACTGTGCTAAATTAAATATCTTTTCTTTAAACTGAAAAAGTTAAAGTTTTGTTATTTGAGTTTTAAAACCTTTATTTAGAATATACTATTCCATCCTCGTCTCAAAACATTAGGAGGAAGTTCTTCACTTGCACACTTTTTCTTCACAATACTTTACTACAACATCATTCCAACAAAACATTGTTTTCCTGAAAATCTCGAATTTTAAACTTACCTATACACATTCCAGGTATATCTAAAGAAATAGAAAATGTTACTATTCTTACCTGCTTTTGCTTTCCTCCTATGAAAAACACTCACTGTACTCCTGAATATATTTCAAGCATTTGTCCTGCTTTTGCAGCGTAGCTTTGAGTTAACAGAGGAATAAATAGCAAGTTAAATGCGAGCAATAGACCAATACATTTTTCTGTTTTGACTTCCTTCTCCTTGGATCCTAGCCCTTACAAATAAAACTGATGTTCACAGATGATGTCATGACTGCCAATATGTGTGTCCACACATCACAGTGTCATTTATATGTTGATTGTAGCTGCCAGAGGAAAAAAACAGAGGTTATAAGTTCAGCCTGCATTCTGTTGCTTGAAAAACATGAAAGCCAATGTTCTCACATATGTGCCTAGAATTAGGTGGCAATCAGTATGACTTCTGTAAATGTTGGCACTCGTTCATTTCAGAGAAAGAAAAAATGTTCAGGACCTGTAAAAATGAGGCCACTGTGTTTAAATCTGGCCTACATGGTGGGGTTTTGTTTGTTTCCTTCTGTGAAGCCCTGCCTTTGTACATTGAGTGATCCTGCATATGTGGACCTGTTGATACTTTCATTATACAATTAAAGAAAAATATTAATTTGTGGTAAATCACTTCTGAAGAGGTTGTCTCTAAACTTGTATCTAATGATATCATTCTTCCCCTCTACATTTACCCAAAATACATCACAGACTATGTGTGTCTATCAAGTGCATATCTAAAAGAGTCTTTATTATATTTCCAAGTAATTGCCTGAGTAGTTTGTTTTTTAAAAATATTATACCTACTGCAATGTGAAATTATTTTACACTTTTTTTTTAATGAGAAAACATCACATCATATATTTATCTGTAATCTATCCATAATTTTTTATAACAAAACAGAAAGCTAGAGATTGTAGCAATCTGTTATAATTATGCATGTCATAAGACAAAGGTCCTTTCACTTTGCCATGTTATTCTGTATAGGGAAAACTAACTTTGATTATTACGGCCATTATTTTTTTTTCACTGGAGAAATATTAACTATCATTTGTAAGACCAATTTATGTAAAATTGAAGAGCTATGTTTTCCAGTTTAAGAGACCTAAGAATAAAATTGAGATATGCAAATAAAACTTTCTACATATTTAAAATACTTCTTCATTTTTATGACTGTAATCTCATTACGAAGCAGTAAAGAGTAAAACCATATGCTAAGAAGCTTGATTAAAATTTTTACTTCTAAGATGGGTAGGAAACTGTGAAGGAACCTGCAACACCTACTGTAATACAAATCATCTAACTAATTCTTCTGAGGAGGTTTATAAAAATCAGATTTTATAGATAGAAAAAAAGGATCTTTAAAATACTTGCACTGTTGGTTTATAAGGCAAATCTAGCTCTGTGGTTTATTTGTTGACAGTTATCAGGTGAATAAGGGAAAGAGTCCAAACAGGAGTTAATACAAGTAGGAATTAAGATATAAAGTGAGAAATAAGCTTGCATATGTTTTTCCTAGCTACTTATGTAAGAAGTTTATCATTATCTATTGCTCTGTTACAGTATTATCTGAGTAAACATATCCTCCTTACTTTCTAGTACTGCAGATGTATAGTAAAATTTGAAATAGTTCACCTCACTCAAATTCAGCATTTGATTTTTGAGAGTGAAACAGCAGGGTCACCAGTGGCTCTTGGGCATAGTGGGGTGCACGTCTCATGAGCTGTTCTGCTTAAGCTCAGAACTAGAACATGTAGCTGGTCTAAACAGCCAGGAGCTTGCAGATGAAGGGGTGACAGAGAAAGGCTAGTTAAGCTTGGTCTCACATTCGTGTATTGCTCTTAACACGCAGGAATAGACAAAGAACTTTAAGGGAGCTACTTGAAAGTACAATTTTTTTTTTTTTCCCAGTGTATATGAAAATTATAATTATTTTCCTCTAGTTTTACTTTTGCAGAGATTTCAGCTTTTGGATCTGTCCTGTCATACTTTTTTTAGTTATCATTTTTCTTCCCTATAGAATGTAACATCAGGCATCTCAGGACATCCCTCAATTAAACAGAAGAATTTCATGTTTAAATTAAAAGCAGTATGAGACACAAAGATTGTTCATATAAAAAACCACAGCATCGTAGTCTGTTCATGTTGGCAAAAACAACGAAGATTTGCAAAAAAACAAATACAATGGCAAAGGGCCTAAGGTTTAACAAGTGCCTGACAGTTTTACTAATGCTTGATTGCTTGGATGTTAGAAACAACAGTTGTGCCAGAAAAGCCTAGAGAAGAAATGGAAGCCAACATTAAGGCTTGCTGTTTCTTGCCAGGAAGAATTGTTGTTATTATTAACTGATACAGCAATTACAACTCCCTGAGAGCTTAAATTTTAAGGGTATGTGGCAAGCCTTTCAAAATCAGCTAACTAGAAATCTAGTTAGTTGATTATTCTTGTAAATTAACTTTTAAACACAATAGTTAGCAGAAAGATGAGGAGATAAAGAGTAGCCAGATGAACAAAAAAAAGAGAATGAAGCAGATATGGTGGAAAATATAGCTGCAAATTTTACAAAGAACCAAAGAAAGTGTTTGAGATTTGAAGGTATCTCTGGAGATGAGCTAGAGCAGATTGCCCAGTGAGATGTTAAATATCTCCAAGGATGGAGTCTATACAACTTCACTGGGCAACCTGCTCCAGTTTAACCATCCTCATGTTAAAAAAGTGTTTCCTTATAGATGAATAAAAGGTCATCTTTCAGTTTATCCCCACTGCCTGTTGTCCTGTCTCTGCACATCTCTTAGAAGATCCTAGACTCATCTTCTTTACTCATTTTCATCAGATTTATAGACACTGATAAGATCACCCAGTCCCTTTTCTTCTGCAAGCTTACAGTCCCAGCTGTCTCAAATCCTCCTCATAGGAAAGATGGTCCAATCACTTTCCTGAACGTCCTGCAGTAAGTCTCTCTCTCTTGTACTAGAGAAGCCCAGTCCTGGACCCAAAACTCTGGAGGCATCTCACCAGAGATGAGCAGAGAAGGATCATCTTCCTTGACCTGATGTCAGGGCTCTGCCATTGGCATTCTTTGCCACAAAGGCACAACCTCAGTTTGGTGTCTACCAGAACTCCCGGATATGTCTCTGACAAGCTGCTTTACATCTGATCATCTTGTGTATATTGGTGCCTGGAGATATTCCTCTGCAGGGTGATGACTTGGCATTTCCCTTTGTTGAACTTGATGAGCCCTTGATGAGCCTTGATGAGTCTGTCAGCCCTTTTCATCATCCCCTCAAGGTCCCTCTGAATGGCAAGACACACATCTGATCAGCCAAACACTATTACTAGCTTTGTATAATTGGCAAACTTTTGGAGGGTAAACTCTGTCCCATTTTCCAGGACATCAGTGAAAACATCAAAAAGTATGAGCCTCAGTATTGTCCACTGGCGTATTCCACAAGAGACAGGCCTCCATCCAGACTTGATGCACTCATCAGTTTCAGTTCACCGGCTTGTCTGTTTATCTAGCCCTAATTTCATTATTTGTCTATTGTGAGATTACTGCAGAGTGTCAAAAGCCTTACTGAAGTCAAGATAAATAACATACACTGACTTTCCCTCATCCACTAGTCTCTTCATTGTAGCTGACTGTCAGTTTGATTAGACTTTGTTAAATTTTATTACTAGTAACAACCGGTATTTCTCTGTGAGATTTTACATCTAAATATTGTATTTGATAGAGTAATTTCCCTTTAAAGGAAAAAGACAAAATCTTAGTAGAACAGATCAAGGCAGAATGAGCAGCGAAAGATAAAACAAAGATCTAAAATCAAATAATAAAGGGATACAAGCAGTGCACACAATTACAAAATAGGTAAAAAGAGACAACACTGAAAAATTAGGCAAGAGCTACAAATTACTCAAAGCTTGAAAAATATGAAATGAGGATCCTGAACATGACATACTCTGTGAAGAGTGCTGGAGATGTAAGAAAAAAACAAATCTGATCAAAACAGAAGTCAGAAAGTGACTTTGCTAGTAGCATTTTTAATGGCTTGAAAGGAGGGAAGATGTGTATCAGGGAGTTCAGCAAGGAAGAGACTGTAACGATCAGGAGTAAAAAGATAAGAAGTGCTTGGACAGATTGTTGGCTTTGAGTGGATGAACAAGCAGCTTATGGGGATATGGAAGGAAAAAAAGACAAGTTCTAACAAATGGTGGTGAACTGGGAGGAAGAAAAGAAGATGAAAGTGACAGGAAGGGTTGTATGGCTGGAAAGCTTTGTGAGGCTGAGGGTAATGACAGATTTGAAGGCAGAGGGATGCACTGTTCTATTTGCAAAAAACTGATTATGTACAGACATCTTCCAGGAATAATCAATAGAAATAACTAATGTATTTACTGGAACATTATCTTTCAACTTACAGGCATACTAAGGCTTTAACTCCTGATCATTTTTACTTCACAACCTACACATCATTGTCCACTTCTTATTTTTTCTTTATTTTTCTTTATTTTTGCTTTTCTGACCATCATTGTAATATTTAATATTTTCCCCAGACCATATTAGAAATTATTTCATTTTATCATATAAAACATAGCAAACATGTCAAACTGTCTCACGTATTATTCAAATAAGCCTCACAACAGCTATTATACATAATGTCAACTTGTTTTCTAAATTCAGTATATTGGTGTGAAACAGCCTGTGATTCATGAAGCATTTTTATCTTTGGAAATTTTGGAACAAGACTATATCCTAAATCGAAGAAATAACTTCATGTTTGACAGACAACTAGGGTTTTATAAACAGTAATGAAATTCCCCAAATCTGTTATTATTCCAGATTCTATTTGTCTGGTAAACTAGCGATAAACAACAGCAAAGGAAAACATAATGAAGATTCTCTGGAGGTACACCTTGCAGGTATTATAGTGAATGAGCTTTTTGAGTAAATATGCTTTCTGAGTAATGTTAACATTTAAAACTGTAAGTTTTTATTATATTTAGGAACTGATATACTTGTCTTAAATTCTTCTGATGATAATGTATTACTGAATATATGTACTTTTCACTTCATTTGTACTTGATACATACACATAGAGAAAGAAATTCATGTTGATCTGTCAAAATGTTGTCATGAAGAGATAAACCAGAGGCAGTGAACATTTCCAGCAAATTTTTTTGCATGCTTTGAGAGACACAGAAAAAATGGATTGTGATAATACAGGTTTATTCAGACCTTTCTCATTTAGACTTCTGGACTGACAATTGGATAGAAGGCAGACATTACTGAGGGTGAAAATTGACCAGGTTTCTGATTTCAGGTATCTTACTCTGGTACATAAATGACACAAGACAATACGTACAGTTAACTTAATAAAATTAGTTTAGCTTTCATCTCTAAGAAAGAAGTTCTAAAATTATATCTTTTGTAGTAACACGGGACTTAGCTTTTCCTTTGGTGCTTCTTACTACCAACTTTTTACTCTTTTCTTGGAATACAGTTTTTTTTTTTTTTCTTTTACCAAAAACAGTACTTCCTGAGGACTACTGAAAAAAAAAAAAAAGTTTAATGATGTCCTAAGCAGGAAATGTGCAACACATTTCTCTACTAACTGCATCCTCATAATCAAGTAGACAGAATGAATTCCAAAAACTTCTGTAAAATCAACATATGAATATATTAATGTATATTAATAGTTCATTAATGTTTATCAATGTGTAATGAGTATATTAATGTTCATTTCAGGAGTTTGTAAAGAATGACCAGTTAAACCGTGCTGGTCCTTCATCAGACAGGAAAAAAAGGGTTTTTTATAACGTAATTTTATAGGGTGCATACAGTTGGCTTTGCTAACTGTTATTCCAATAATCCGCTTAACATACACAATAAGACATACAACATTTTTTAAAAATACTAAGAAATTTATTATGTGATAATCATCTTCATACTTATGAAACAGATGTGCACATGTCTTTTCTGATGACTTACCAAAATTTGTCACACCTCAGATTTTCAGAGCAGAAAAAAAAAACATTTTGAAAGATATGTACGCGTGTATATGTATAGAAATCTCATTTGAAAAACAAGAAAATAATAAAACATTTTCATAGAAAAAAAATCTTGTTATAAAGTTGATTAAAATAATCATTACTTGTTGAATTATTTCAATTTCCAAAACAAAAATGAAAACAAAAACATAACAAATTATGTTTTCAGTGAAAAGGGAGAAACAATAATTTTTCAAATTTCAATAGGTACTTTTGTCAAAAATGTCTAACTGAAAAAATGATAGAAGTTTAGCAAAATGCCTGTAACAATTCAAATGAACAAAGGAATGATAGTGGATTTGAAAAAGTTTTTAATGTGCATATCAGACTCATGCCTTTAAGACATTAGCTAAGAATAATAGTCTATATAAAATAGTACTGCGCATTTACAGATGAAAACAACAGTTGCTTTTCTGATTTTATTTTATTTTTTTTAATGAGGAATCAGTTTCTTAAATAAATGGGATTCACTATAGAAAATTCTTTCCATCAACAGGGGTAGAACTCTATATAGGAATAAGACACAGTATGCTGTAGTAGGTGAATTAGACAAATGGAAAGAAAAATTGTTTCAGTATTGGTGCTTATGTAAGGACGTAGGGATTGCCCAGACTGTATCTGAGATGAGTCTATGTCTACATAGACTTTAAAAGCAATATTATTTTTGATTACCTGATATAAATGCTGATGCTGTCATCTTTCATGTTTCATAGGAGGAAGAAAGAGGCAACGCTTATTTCTATTGCAGCGTGAGGAGACACAATATGGGAATGCTTGTTGAAGCAGTATGATGAGGAAGAAAATAGATAGCACAAATAGATGATTTTACAAGGAACTGTGGAAACAATGCAATGAAGGATATTAGCAGTGTTGACGTAAGAATGACATCAGCAACTAAGACGTTTAGGAGATGTAAAAGGGCAGGAGTTAGCTATAGGGTCATGGGAACAAGAGCAGAAATAGGACTTCTTAAAGGATATTCATTTTGCTAAGAGTTTGTGTGAATATGAAAGACAACGAGACAAAATCACAACATATTTTTCCCTCTGAGGAGGCAATGTTAAATATGTCTTATAGATTAATAAAGTCATGTAAGCTAAAGAATGCTATCAGATTGCATTTGTGAGTACTCTGTAGTGACCTATACAAATATTTACTGATCCCAAAAGAGTAGTTACTGCTTATTTTCTTATACAGTATTCAAACATGTCTACATTCATGTTATTACAAATAACTATCTAGACTTCCTTAGAGCAACACTGGTTTCCAGCGACTTTATGAGTGTTATTGGGTGAGTTCTGACAAAAAATATGTTATTATAATCATTACCAATTTGGAAACACTTTCTTTCTGAAAATATTTCTAGAAGGCATGTCCTTGTCCTTTCCTTTACTCAGTCTGATGTAACGATGACACTCCTTTCAAGGGCAGAAGAAGAATTTGCATGTTAGAAACACCACTGAGGAAAAAGTTGGGGATAGATGGAGGTGGATGTTATGTTTTCAAAGCCTCAATTGATGTAGATTGCAGGGACTCTTCAGACTTTGAATGTTGGACATTATTTAAGGACTTTTCATTTAACAATTAATGTAGATAGGAATAGACTCAACATTTGAAAATACTGTAATCAAAAGACAGATTATTCATTTTATTTATCAGGTACAGAATCACTGATGTTTGGAAATGCACTAGGTTGTGGGTTGGTAAAGTCCATCGTTTTATTAGGAAGGAGCCAAACTTATCTAACAATATTATGAAAAAGGTGTAAGCGAAGCTCTGTTTACACTCTATTCAGTCTTCTTACTGGATTCTGATTTCCCATGTAGTGGTGTTAAACTCAGTGAAGTTACCTCCAGTGTGTGTCAGTATAGGTGAAATCTTGATCTTACTCTTTCCCGCATTTCAGTTTTTTTTAGCCTCTGTGTTGTATACCAAAATATCAAATATATTTGAAAAAGATTTTTTTTTAGCATAATGCAGATTTTGTGCATATTTCTGAAACAAAATTCAAAATAATTTTAAAATGTCTTGCCAAATCATCCAAAACACATATCTACTCCTATTAGCAAAATACTTCACCATGTACTTAAGCACAGGCTCACTATTAGTTTACTTTCATCAGCAAGGACTTTATAAAGAAAATCTTCGTTATAATTTTCTAACTGATGTTGTTCAGATAGTGAAAAATGGACAACTATAATCCAAAAAGTTTTAGAACACAATGAGAAAGAATAATTCTTTCAACTGCTAGTAATGTATGCAAGTTTTATTTTCATTACTTCAAATAATATAGATTTATTTTTAATAAGAATAGAGGATTTGCAGCAATCTAGGTTTCCAGATGTTTCAAAATTTTCCCTTTTATAGAATCTCCATAATTTGGGGACAAATACAAGTAAAAATAATAGGTGATCATCAGCTTTTTCTACTGAATATACTGATAAGAAATACTAAAACTTATGACTAGTATGTGACTGAAAAATGTGTATGTTGATCAGCATTCAACAGAAATTACAAAAATGAAACCTACCATGAATTTAAAGAATTATGTTTTCGAACATAAAAAAAATGAAGATACAAAAATAATTTTAGTTTATTTCTTTAAGCTGTGCCTTGTATATCCTATGAAGCATTATGTGAAGGCTTATTACCTGTCCATGTTAGTAGACAGAGTATTCTTTAGAAACAGTGAAGACCTACAAATGTGTTTATAATTCTTGCTCTTTTTCTTGTTCGAAACAAGCCATCAGTGTTCTATAAATAAAATACAATCTATATAAGACTGGCATTGTTTTGCTTTTTAATGCACCTTCATAGGATTTTGTTTGATAGACACACTAAATTCTTCTGGGGTGTTGATATTTCTAAGACTGATAGACTGACTAGATTCAAGCAATAGTTACTCTCCCCTAGGGCTATTTAACTTCTGTTGAGGGCTCTCTATTCTCACTTTAAATATTTTATGTGCAGACTCTTTAATGAATACAATTTAAGTGATGCGTTGTGTTTCATGCTAAACCAATTAATACCATAAGGAGAAACATTCGGCCATACTGATCTGTTACACAGTTAGTTTTAAAAAATATATCTTTCTCTGAGTTTATCCTAAGAATTTTTCAGTGAAAGCAAGGAAGCCATTAGATAAAATATGAACTATACAATGGGAGAGAGAAAAAAAATAAAAATATCTCTATAACTTTATGCCTTGGTAGTGACACTATACTAAATTACCTTGTACTCAATTAAAACAAGAACAAAACAAAACAAAACCACAAAAAGGACCTATACTTGCTTTACAAACAACCAATCTCTTCCTTTATCAAACAATTGGATATGCTGTAGTAAACTATACACTATATTTCTAGAATAACTAGAAGTCATCAGTTTATGCAGACAACACCAAGCTGGCAGGAAGTGTCGATCTGCCTGGGGGTAGTGAGGTCCTACAGAGAGATCTGGACAGGCTGGATTGCTGGGCTGAGACCAATGGAATGAGGTTCAACAAGACCAAGTGCCAGGTCCTGTACTTTGGCCATAACAATGTCAAGCAATGCTACAGGTTTGGGGCAGAGTGGCTGGAAGACTGTGTAGAGGAAACAAACCGGGGGGTATTGGTGGATGCTTGGCTGAGCATGAGCCAGCAGTGTGCCAACAGGGCCAAGAACGCTTGTATCAGAAATAGTGTTGCCAGTAGGAGTAGGGAAGTCATTGTCCCTCTGTACTCAGCCCTGGTGAGGCCCCACCTTGAGTAGTGTGTCCAGTTTGGGGCCCCTCACTGCAAGGAAGACATTGAGGCCCTGGAGCATGTCCAGAGGAGGGCGATGAAGTTGGCGAGGGGTCTGGAGCACAGGCCTTATGAGGAGCGGATGAGGGAGCTGGGATTGTTCAGTCTGGAGAAGAGGTGGCTCCTCTAAGAAGACCTCATCACTCTCTCTAACTACTTGAAGGGAGGTTGTAGTGAGCTGAAGATCAGCTTCTTCTCTTTTGTAACTAGTGTCAGGATGAGGGGGAATGGCCTCAAGTTGTGCCAGGGGAGATTTAGGCTGGACATCAGGAGACACTACTTTTCTGAAAGAATGGTCAGGCACTGGAACGGGCTGCCCAGGGAGGTGGTTGAGTCACCATCCCTGGAGATGTTCAAGAAATGTTTAGATGTTGTGCTGAGAGACATGGCTTAGTGGGGTTATTGGTGGTAGGTGGATGGTTGGACTGGATGATCTTGTAGGTCTTTTCCAATCTTGCTAATTCTATGATTCTATGATACTATCATAAAGGGTTATTATTTAATAGATCCCAGAAATTCTTGGAAAAAATAATTGTACCAATTTTATTTTAGATCACAGTGCATTTTCTTATTTATGCACAGAAATCCAGTGTTGAAAAGTACACAAATATAAACTCTGTGAATGTTTTCCTTGCAACCTAAGCTTCGCTAATAATGATTCATATATGGAGTTTGTAGTAGAAGAGAAATGAAAAAAGATGGAAACCAATTCATAAACACCAGAGGTACACTCACTAATAACCCCTTAATAAACTGAATATCATGTCAACTTGCTTGAGCTGGGCGAAGAAAACTGCAGTAACAACTTTTCTCTAATTAATGTATGCAAATGAACAGTGAAGTTATATTAATGTTCTAGCACAGTCACAGCAAGGATGGACTGATGTTTTCATCCAAACCTTTGGCTGGGCAGCATCTGCATACTATGATTGGGTAAATTTTTATAATCCTCTTAAGATTACAGAAGATCATGGACAAACTGCCTGTAAGGAGAAGAATTTAAATCCCTAGATCATATTTGCTTCATTCAAGGAGTCTGGGGAAATCCTTTTTATTTTTAAGTCTATAACAAGATTTCGCATTATGTGAGCCTATAAAGGATGGACAATTTGTTTATTTATAAAATAATTTAGATAAATATGAACATAAAGGTCTTTTAGTTTTTTAAAGTAGATCAAGTTAAACTCTTTTATACAGTATCCTGATAACACTCATTATTAAAACTAGGATCTTCTAAGGTAGGCTTTATCACATGATTCTTGAGTTCCTTGACTTATGAAAGAAATGGTCCAAAAATATGAGTCAGGAAAATGTGGTTTATCATGCAGCTATTATCTGACCAAATCACCATGTGCTTTCAGAAGTTAATCCTGTGTTATCAATGGGAATCTAGTTCAGTTCAGATATTACCATTAAACATAAGCTCATAGAAATGTTTTTCATAAAAGGATGCTTAAAAACAGGTAAAATAAGTTTTTGTTATTAAATAGACATTTGCAAGTGTACAGCATTATTAAGTGAGAATATTAAAGTGTGTAATCTCTCGAATATTAGAACATAAACCAGAGAAGAAAATTCAGCTCTTATTTTGATTTTCACAAGTACAGTCAATAGGGAACCTAAAATCTGAAAATCTTTGTTTATTAAGAAATACAAAAATATTCAGTGAGCATTTCAAATGCAGTTTGTACAAGACAATGCTAAAATGTCATAATGATGATGTAATTATGTCTGAGCTTAAAACTTTGAAACTATTTTTTATTAGCAAGATTACATTACACGATATATGTGTATTTTACACCAAAAGGCTTATAGTCAATATTAGAAATGTCATTCTGTTGCAATTATTCTGTATTAGCCACCTTGTTTTATATACTCTAAATCAGCGATGTAGTTAGCAACCAAATAGAAGTATCTACCGTTGTATTATAGGGCAATGTTTTGCAAAAGCCAAGTAAATTCTACAGTATAATTAAAATGTGGGCTAATTCTTCACTTTATAATTTCATATCTTGATTTTCATAGTAATGCTTTAACTGATTAACATACCAGAAATACTCTCATTGCAAAGGTAAAATACTATCTGAACGTAATTACTAGCATAGTACTGACAGTATTATCATTTACAATCATTATAATAATATTTTAGAAGTTCGTTTTTCTCCATTACACAGTAGAATAATTGCATTTGTAGTCTTAGCAAATTTGTTGAAAAATCACATTATAGCAAGTTATTTAATACTGGCAAAGCTTCACTTAACATGTGCTAACCTGTATTTGTTCATATCTTATGCATATTTGTTAAAGGATATGAGCTATTGCTTTTTTCAGGAAGTTGTTTTCTAAATGTTTTTAGTGTGTATTTAAATATATTATGCTATATGTATTTGATACTGTACTAAGCTGCAACTATATATACATATTTCTAAAACCTTGTCAGGCACACTTAAATCAGCCTAATTGCTCAGTGAACATCATCTTTTATACTCATTCATTTTAATGCACTTTTAATAAAGACAGACATTTTATTAAAAAAAAAACCAACAACCTCATAGAATATATAATTTGACAGTCTATACAAAATTTTCAGTATAAATACATGAACATTTGCTAAAATTGCTTTAGCATCTGTGGTTTCTCACAATATTAGTTTTGTTATTAAAATGAATTAGAAAATGAGAAAGATGATTGGCAGCGTTCCAAGGTGACCTACAATGGTATACTACCATAAATTATAACAGTGGTTCAAGGTTTTTAGTTAAGTCAGTTGCTTATTATTAAACATAAAACAACAAATATGATTTTGAAAAATCTTTCATAACTTTTTACTGTTTTGTTTTCATTTAATTAGGACAAGTCAATCATATTACTCATATATTTTATTATTTCCATTCTCTGATGTTATTTCATTTAATCATACCAAATTTCTGTGTCTTCATCAACAGCAAATGCACCATGTCAAGACATGTAGTCTTCTGCACTGCCAGGAACAGGACAGGAGGGCAGAAGTTTTTCAAAAATTGGAGAGTCTTACCATGCTAAAATTTTAAGTAATACAATAAAGGCTGTGAAAATACTGAAAAAAGAAACTTCTTCAGGAAACCTATTTAGTAAGCAATTTGAAGGAGTATATCTTTATGACTGAAATTATATGATGACAACTTTAACAGATTTTCTATTTCAGCTGATGCAGAAAAATAAACTGAATACAGAATACCTAATGATGGCCTTATTAGAGAGTATTCTTGTTCAAATGTAATACTAATGATATAATGATATCTGTAGAAGTCACATGAATTTTGAGTTCTGACTCTCATATTCTAATTCAATTTTTATTCTTTTTTATGTATCATATTCTCTGTATAAATTGCATAGAAAGTGATACTGATTTAAAATGTTAAAAAATGTTCAGCTGATTTAAAACTATATAATAACTCCCACTATTTTAGCATGTATTCATCATTTGAAATAATAAAAATAAATAAATTAAGAGAGTGGGTAAGGAAAACATTTAAAATGTAAGTATTACCTCCTTAAAAGTTTTCGTTTGTTCTCCATTGTGGAAGCTATCATAAATAACCTGATGAAAAGGTTTTTGCAACATAACATATCTTCTTTATCCCTGAACAAGGAATTAAAAGACATTAGTCATGAGCTCCATTGATTCAAACGAGTTATGAAGTATCCCTCTTAAGAGTGTTTTGAGCACATCTCCCTGCTCTCTCTGACAATCTTGACGGAGACAGTGAATTCACAAAGCAACAAAAAGAAAAAAAAATCAACTAAAGAGCATTTAAGAGGAAGAAATTTAAGATAAAGTAAAAATAATAAATGTTAAGGCAAAGACACAGAAAATTTCTGGTACTCTATAAAAAATTAAAGAAAAGCATTAAAATAGATCTGAAGTTTCCTATATTTTATCTGTTTTCAGATAAAGTGCAAATATGAAAATAAGTTTATTGTACTATAACATTAAAAGTATCTTTTTTTTTCCCCATGTTTCTTTATTTTCGTTCTCTTTTTGTAAGGTTGTAATGAGCATACTTTTTTTCCCCCTTGAGAAATAATATCTAAACGTACTGTTCTTTCATATTTGATAGATCTTTCTTGATTTTCACTTTGAAGTTAAGCAGTTTCATTTCAACCTTTTCAAAGAACTATAGCGGTGGAGGTGGGAGTTTGTTAATCAGATCAAAAACAAGAAGAGATGGGGTCAACAATATCACTACTGAGATGAAAAGATGACTGTTCACTCCAGAGTCAACTGTGATTGCTTGGAGGTGCTCAGTATTCTTAAGAAAGTCAGAGTATTGCTATGTGGTGTAAGGCCTGGTAAACCAGAGAACAGAAAAAAAAAGTAGTTGCCATGCTGTATTTGAGTTTGCAGTGGGACTTCATCAGAGAGTTAAGCGTATTTCAGATTTGTTCTGAATTAAAATTTTTTACCTTGTAGCTTCATCCTAGTACTTGCAAGTTCTCCCAGATTCCTTTAAGCTTCCCATAAGAGATTAAGCAGCCTTTAATGGAAACAGGATAAGGATCTAACTAAACTGGAATTACTAGAAAGCTGTATACCATGTAAATCAGGATGTCACTTAGTTTAAAAAGTCATAGATAATACTAACATATTCTTTCCTGAGGCAATAGTATCTGATTTAATATGGTAATGCTCTCGGATCCACTTCAGTAGCAGATCTTCATACATGGATTGCTTGCTTATAAAAAGATTGTTTTAAGATTATCTTAACTTGCTATTAATTTGTTCATATTTTAAAATAGAAATGGCAATATTGTTCTTAGGCAGGATTTCATTGCTATTGTTAATGTTCATTATAAATTTATTTCCAGCAGACATTGTGGAGCTTTTAGTATATAGAAGCTTTTTTGTTAAAAGATTTTCATCATTAATTTACAATAAAGTTTAAAACTTGTCATTTTCACCCTGACTAACCCATGAAATCAGTTGTCTGATTGATTTTTTGGGAGCTTAGCATATTTTTTTTTTTAAAGGGATAGAAGAGAAGAGGACTTCTGAGAAAAAACTTTCCTCTTCACAGATATAAAATGTCTCATAACAAATCAATTCTGTCATGAAAATTACAAGCACAAAGCATACTGTAGATCATAGGATTTTGTCTGAGTGTTTGCAGACTGAATATTTTGCTTTCATTAAATCTTAGCTGAGCAGAAAAGGTCATTTTTATTTATTGATGGTTTTGGTCACATGGGAGAAAAGTGGTTACTTCCAAGGAAGTACAAGATGAACTTTCTGCATCTCACAAAGAATACTAAGTCATTATGCCAAGTGTATCACAGATGTGGAATGCCTCTTATTTTAGCAACTGAAGATGAAATAATTGAGAGAGATCACAAAGCCTACAGTAAATGAGAAAAAAGAATAAAATATAAGACTAATCATGCATGATCTGTGAGAAATAAAATAACATCAGAAAAAGCATACAAAGATATTGACAATATAAGGGACTAAAAACATCTCAGATTCACTTCTACTGTAGTACTGTTTGAAAATATATTTATAAAAATAATCATATTTTTGAAGTATGATTTTTTGATGAATGAAAGTAATATATCACAAAGAAAAAATCTAGTTCAAATTTTTATTAGGAAAAAGAAATTCATTAAAAACATGTGAAGAGTACTTTAAGCAGCTCTGAGCAAACAATATAGTTATTAACATATTGTTATAGTTATAATAACATATATATGTTATAATAATAACATATTGTTATAGTTAATAACAATATGTTATTTTCAATATTGAAGATAATTTAAACGATAAAAAAATAAAACTTCATGAATGTATTCTAATTAATAGGAGGCTAACTGAACATTTGGTATAAATTCTGTCAGATTTAAATATTGAACAGTTTTGTACAAGAGAAATATATTTCTCTAATGATACAGTCTCTTTCTGATTAATTTATTTAAATATATCTTTGAGTCCCATTGAAACCTCTGGGTTTCAGCAGAGAAATTATATATCTTTCAGGGACCAGTACAATTTCATTTTACAACTCTATCTAGGTTCTAATTCCCTGTCCCTCATAAAAGATTCCAGGGACTGCCAGTTTACCAGTTCCCCAGTTTTCAAAACTTCACTAATGTGCTTTTTCATCACTTCCCATAACCTCACTGTAAGGCAGCTGTATCAGCTCCTCAGCTTCCTCAGGCATGGAAGAACCTGCTACCTAACTTGATGAATCTGGCCACTCACCTCTCCGTCCTTTCTGAAGGGACTAAAAATATTTTGAAAGAACACATTTACTCCTTTTGTTCCAGACCTAAGCATGAACTTTACCAGTGAGCCAATGTCTAATCTCATAATTTTTACATTTCCTAAACAGGTAAAATGGCAAAATTCTTCTTAATCTATCAGTATAATGAAACCATAGCATTTGGTTTAGAGTCATAGATGTAGAAATAAAAAGCTCTCATATCACCGAGTGAATTCTGAGATCTCCTGAAGAGAGTCCAGCCACAAAGATGATAAAGGATAAAGGGAGTATCTCCACTATGAGGAAAGGCTGGGTGACCTGGGTCTGTTCAGCCTTGAGAAAAGAAGACTCAGAGGTGATCTTATTAATATTTATAAATATCTTCAGTGTGGGAGACAAAGGGACATGGTCAAACTCTTTTCAGTGATCTGTGGGGATGGGACAAGGGGAAACAGCCATAAACTGGAGCACAGGAAGTTCTGCACCAATATGTGAAGGAACTTCTTCACAGTGACTGTGACAGAGCACTGGAACAGGCTGCCCAGGGAGGTTCTGGATTCTCCTTCTCTAGAGAAATTCAAGACTTGCCTGGACACCTACCTGTGCAACCTGCTGTAGGGGGCCTCCTTTGCAGGGGGGTTGGACTCAATGATCTCTAGAGGTCTCTTCCAACCCCTACAATTCTGTGATTCTGTGATTCTTCAGTGTC
Organism: Numida meleagris; assembly: GCF_002078875.1. Lineage (NCBI taxonomy): Eukaryota > Metazoa > Chordata > Aves > Galliformes > Numididae > Numida > Numida meleagris. The sequence goes on along the minus strand of NC_034410.1, from coordinate 69,607,909 downwards.
CACCAGGGCTAAGGCATATAATCATAATCAAGGGAGCTATGTATTGTTACTATTTGCCAACTAAATGACATTGCATTGTGGGAACATACAATATTTAAAGTCCAAATAATTTCTAAGTGTGAGGGCATTTACTAGAGCACATTCTGGGTGCGAAAGCTTTAAGCATCATTACACTATGTAGTAATGCTAGGAATTAAGTGTGCCTAACAAACTAGCCAAGCAGTGGGAATTGTTCCATATTATTTTGGCAAAGACTACAAATGTAAACATTCAAATCAGTCAGTGTTTGTACAGCCCTAGTGAATAGTAAAAAATGAGAAGTTTGCTTTACTTTGTTTAACCATACAATAATAAAATACAATTTAAAAAATTTCAATAAAGTTAAAAAAAATGTTTAGATTAAAAAATTCTAGATTTTCCTATTCCACAAATTGGAAATAATTTTTACTTCTATTTATGTGAAAAAAATCAGAAAGTTTTAGCTGCTAGATCATAAAATCTTGCTATATACCAAAGGCCTGATACTGTATGTTATCCCAATAAATAATAGCACTGAAATTCATCCACCTCTGGGGATAAAATTACTTACACATGCCTCTGTTTAAATAATTTATTTGAAAGAAGAGCATTGAACTTTGAAACACTGATCATGGCTCATTGTATAACTAGGAATAGTGTAAAGAATAAAATGAAATGAAATCCAGGGAAGATTCTTGCTTTGTTCTTTGTCTTCATGACCATTCCTATGTTGTGTTTTCAGAGTGTTTCAAATGAGAATGGAAGACTAAGGCAATTCTAAACTCTGTCCAACCTGAGTTGTAAATTTTAGAATTCTTCTTGCTGTTTCTATTTATTAGATGGAGTCCAACAAACCCAATACATCTTAACAACCAGATTTTGCACTGTGGAGCCTATATGGATGCTATGGCCAGTGTCACCGCAAAACAGCTGAACCCAACAGCCCAAATAACCTTATCTTCTGTGGTGGTTTAACACTGTGAGAAACTCTCACAAGCCAATAACTTAGGCCTAGACAAGGATCTCAGTGAACAGTATTTTATTTTGCTATTGCACTGGTGAGTGTTCTGCAAGCAGAAGCCTGCTGTAAGAAAAACGAGCTCTTATATCTCCTAGATCTCAATGCTGAGTCCTTCCCCTGTTGCCAGGTTCACATTCTTCACACATACATCCCCTAGGTAGTTGACAAAGTCCATGTCTCTTTGTTTCTCCAAGCAGAATCCACAAGATAGTCACCAAGACAGTATCTCCCCTTTGTATATCTGCCAGACAAGTTTGTTTCCTCTTGTGCAGTTCTGTGTGTAGATGTACGTCTTACAGCCTTAACCTTTGGTCACCCACCCTCCCCCCCCGCAATCTCCCCAAGGGAGGACAGTACACAAATTAACACACCAGTCAGACTCCTTTTATCTTTCAAGAATGTGCATACTCTATTCTTTAACCACAGACAAAAACTTATCAAGGGCTCTGAAGTATGTCCCTTTGGTACAACATTCTATTATGCAAAAACAATATGTCATCTCCCACAACACCAATGGGCAGCTAAAATGCCACTACACCACTCTTGGTCTCCATTCTCAGAGGATAGGGAGAAAATTATGGGTTGAGATAAGGGGTGAGATCACTCACCAATTACCACCAAGGGCATAAGGGCATACCACCAAGGGCATACCACCTCAGCATAAGGGATATTCATATGATTTATTGCCTATTACTAACAGAATAGAGCAGTGAGAACTACCTCAAACTAAAAGGACTTTCCCTTTATCCAAACTTTTACTCACAAGTGGTGCAAGGGGAACAGGGAACAGGGGCTGTGGTCTGTCCATAATGCTTTGTGTCTTTCACTTCTTCATGGTCACTCTCTGCCCATGACACATGAAGTCCCTCCCACAAGATGCCGTCCTGTCCTTCCCAAACTGATCCGTGTGTGCTTGCCACAGGGAGCAGCTCTCCCAGCACTCCCTCAGCGTGACCCATTCTTCTGGCACTGCTCCCCTCAGCTCCACCTGGGCACAGATCTCCCAGATCTCTTACCCCACCACGGGCTCCTCTCCATGGGCTGCAGCTCCGTCCCAGGCCACTCCTGCGGGGATATCTGTGGGCTGTGCCTCCTTTATGCATCATCCACTGTAGATTCCTCTGTGGCTGCATGGGGAGATCTGCTCCGCATGGTGCCCATGGGCTGCAGGGGACCGGTCTGCTCCTCCATGGGCCTCTCCTGGGCTGCAGGGAGCTCCTACTCCATGCCTGGAGCTCCTCCTACCCCCCTGCACTGACCTGAGTGCCTGCGGGGCTGTCTCTCTAACATTTTTCTCATTCTTCTCTCCCAGCTGCTATTGCACAGCAGTTTTCCCTTTCTTAAATCTGCTCTCCCAGAAGCACAACCAGTGTCTCTCATGGCTCAGCTCTTGCCAGAAGCAGGTTCCTTTTGGGACGACCCCTGCAGCACTATTGCTACCAAGAATCTTGACATGTAAGCCCAAAACATTCTCATCATGACTAATTTCACAATAAATCAGTACTTGTACTGGCCTGAAAAATGCCAGCTTTGTGCTTAGTTGCTTTTTTCAGCATTTATGAATATTGCCAAGACTGATAACTTAATGGAGATTAAATTGTTTTGGCATAAAATATTATGTTGACTATTTTTTTTTCTCAGACTTCCAGATTATGAAGAGCTTATTTTTAATCTTTGAATAATTAATCAAAATCAATCTGGAGTGTAAAAAAAAAAAAAAAGATACTCAAAAATGTGTTAAAATCCTTTGATCACAAAGGAGAAAATGTTCTTTGTTTTAATGTTTACTTTATGTAGATAAAATTGTGGTCCACTGGGACTCAAGCACTGTTTCAAAAAACATGGAACATGGAGTTGGACTTCCTCCAGCACAAAAAAGAGAATGTCACTAGTCTTGTAATACACAGTATATCACTTTTCTTCTCAGTTAATTTCCTAGTGTGCTGGTACTGTGGTATATACTGTTATTGTTCAGAATTGTACTGCTGTTTTGAAGTTTGATGTATTTTACTTTTCATTTGCATTTGGGAAAGAACGTCTTTCTTTTGTGCTGAGCTCAATGTCATGCTACTACATGTATCAAATCATTTTGTCGCATGTATTCTGTTAAAATTAATCTAACTATTTAGTGAGATGAGTTACAAAGGAGCCTACCGCTTTAATCTTCACGGTATTACACTTATATGAATGTTGGGTTTAACTATCAATACAGTATTTAAAAGCTGACTTGCTTATCATTAGAATCTTGCTTCACTCTTTATAGGTCAAGAGATTTTCCATAAAAGTAGTAAAACTATAGTGGTACATACTGAAAAGTTGAGTAAACAATTGTATAAAATCTAATTTTGACAAAAAGTTCATTGATCAGGGTAAACTTCTTTTTTTTTGAATCAGTGAAACATTCCATGGCTGCATGAACACATAAAGTTTATTCTAAGGAAATTTACCTCTCTATATCTCTGCTAGATTAGGAATGAATAAGGGAAATTAACCATGCCTTACGCTTTTGTCCAAAGTGCACCTCTAAGATTGTGTATTCAAAGTTATTATCTTAATTGCCTGGCACTTTCAAGTAAAGTGTTCTATTAATAATACACTAAAATCCTGCTGAGTGTTGTAGGTGTGCAGACCCTCAAAACTTAATGAGCATTGTCAATGTCAATTGAACATATGCATCCTGGCCAACCAAATCATCCCTTGCTATCCTTAGTGCTATATCTTGGAAGGGCACACCGTGTATCTACTCCTGCCAAACAAGAGAAACCCTAATTGCATTGGTTTGGTTTATGTGAGACGATAATGAGTTTTTACGTCGATGTTAATTGTGGTTCTGCAATGACTAGGGTTATCCTAGCAAGATTAAAGATAGTCTGAAATAAAAGGCTACCTCTTTCAAAACACAGCAAGCTCATTGTTAGGAGGCATTCATTTTGGTTAATAATGAAAATTGTGCTAAAATATCAGACAAAAAAAAAAAAAGAAAGATTTGACAAGATTCCAACATGTTTTTTTCATATCTCTTCCTCAAAGTTTCCTCCTTTGTATTATTGCATACCAGTTGCACTTCTTTAATACCAAAATTATTTGTGCAAAGTAGGTAGTTGAATAAATTCTTTTGTTTGATGAGAGCAAAGCTTCACTTTTGTTGTTACAAATCAAATGCATTTTCAGAGTATCAGGTTACTTTCATCTGGTTTGTGTGTTATGTGTCATGTTCTGTATAGAACAGAGGTCAGAGTTCAATAAAAGGTTCACACGGGATCTGCTGTGTTATGGCTATTTAGAATTGTACAAAGTGATCATTTTAGCAATTTGGTGGAAGCTGAAATTCCTAAGAAATAAATTTATTTATAGGAATTAATACTTAACTATCCATCAGCCCCTCTGTGTGCATCAAAGATTGGAATCATTCAAGCTAGACTTTACAAAACACTGTTCCTCCTGTTCAATCCTTGCTGTCATGTCTAAGAAGAAACCAGCTGTTAATATGCCAATGGCTGTTTGTGTTCTGTAAGCATAAATCTAAGATAAATTCACATACTTTGACAAAATTACTCTACCTCTAGAAATAAGTAACTAAAGGTAAGATTTGGCAAACATCACATTGTCATAATTATATCCAGTTCGTTCTAATAACAGACTATTTTTCTCAAGGGATCTAATGTGTTTTCAAATCTCATACAAACTCATAATGTTCATAAGGTGACAAATCCTTTATTAAATGGAAGAATTTTCTCAGTAGTTCACCAGGAAACAGCTGAAGATGGAGTTAGTCTAATAGCTGTGAAATCCATGTTATGCTCATTAGAGATGATTTGCAAGCTGTAGCACAGCCAAAACTTAAAGGATTTGTGGAGTGAAAGCCTTGCACTGCACAGATTATGGTCCTAATTTATGTAGGAAAATCGAACAGGGGATTCAGATTTTTCTTAAATTCTAGTGGCATTCAGGATAGCAGTTTCTATCTTAGAAATCAAGCATTAAAATACTGATTGTGACAATAAATACATAATCTTATGAGCATTAATACAACACCATGCATGTTCAAGTAGGAAATATTTTACTTCCATGGAGCTCAAATAATAAATAAATAATCAGGTGGATATTTCCTTGCAGTCACAAAGTGAATATTAGGAATAACTTTTTAGCTTTTTGTAAGATTAAGAAACTCTTAGGAGTTTCCTGGTTGTTGAAGTACTTTGTATGGACACATTTTCACTTACATCATCTCTAAATCTAATTTCATCTTAACAGGTCACTGACATCTTTCTTTATCTGCTTATCATCTTTGTAAATTATAAAATTCCATAAAATCTCTTGATCAGAGTATCTCAGACAAAGAATTTTTTCAGTCATCCCATTCAGAAATTTCTTCATCTGCTGGATAACGTACCTGCTCTGATGAACGTATTTTCTTTTTTCCCCAGTTATGTGAAACATTTCCAGTATCTCTCTCTCTCTCTTTTTTTTTTTTTTCAGTAATTTTAAAGGTAGAGTGTTTTCTGGCATTCAAATGATACGTATATATTTAATCATCTATTTTTTACATTATTTAGATGTATGTGGACTATAGCACCTACAGCTTTTATGTGCCCATGATTAGTAGGCAACAGGACCATTTTTTTCATTTTTATGCTCATTTTTTTTATGGTCTTTTTTTTTTTTTTTTTAATAATTGAACACTTTCTAAGAAATAAATTTTTGACATCTCCATTTGCTGGCAGATTACTACCAAGCTATTCAAATAAGTATTTTGGCTTTTTGGATCAGTTTTTGAAAAAAAGAGTGTGCTTTTTGGCAGTTATTATTAACTTCATTTTGCTTGCCTCATGAAAATAACTTCAGTTTTTACTATACTTTAGTTCATCAGTTGCTTCGATGTGCTATGGCATTGCTAGAATTTAAACTACTTAAAAATCCCTTCCCAAGTCTTGACTTGCTTAAAACTGTATCACATTATGCTTCTTCTCATAACAAATGTACTATTAATGCTAAATAGCAGCAGTGAGAGAAGGAGTAACACAACATCTTTGTTGATACAGTCACTAAGCTTACACTTTTTTAAATTGTTCATGCTACATTTTGATATAAAGCCATGATCCTATGTGATGGAAGTAATAAAATTCTTATTAGTCTCATGATATATTTCTAATTCAAAGAGAATTTAACACAGAAAAAGTACAACTGTAAGAAAGTATTACATTGCATAAGAAAGACTTTCGTATATTAAAATGTTAATTGTGATTTCAGAAACTTCCCTACAAATTATTTTGCTCTTCTTTTGACTTGATTTTTCCTTTAACCTGAGTTTCTGGCAGTTACATTTTTTTGTTTTTTTTTTGTGTATTGGAAGAGGGCAGTTTTATCACTGTAACGTATCTCAAATGAGATTTGTTTAAAATGATCTATTTAGATTAGATATCCTAATAAACATATATATATGTACATCTCATGTTAACAGCAGTATTTATGAAAGATCAATGAATACTTAAAGTTTCAAATTTTAACAGAGAACACAAAGCATACAAGTGAAAAATACAGCAAGCCTAAACTGTAATCTTTCCACTTACACAAAGTCCAAGACCCCTGAACAATATCCTATGATTCAACTTAGCTCCCCTTCATAGTTGCTGGCATGTTTCTTTGAGAGCAAGAACATGCAATTTTAAGAAATAAAAAAAATTTATTATCTGCTTTATGATGATGATTTATTTGGCATGATAAACTGAGAAAAATGCTGCGATCTGTTTCTTGGGTTTGGCTTGAAGCCATCAGCACTACAGATGTTCAAGTGCAGACGATGAGATTAAATGTTTTAGACTTTCTCAGAGTATGAAAATCTGATTCCATGAAAGCAGTAAAATGACAAGAGAATGTATGAATGTGACTGGTTTTACTGTGGTAAACAAGCACATTGTTGGTATAATAGCGCTTTGATGTGAAATACAGTTCCACAGATATAATGCTCTCCTGAGATAGTAATGACCAATCTAGGGATCACAAAAATTCCCTAAAATTTTCAAAACATTTTCTTCAATAAGTGCGCTCCTTCAGGAGAAAAAAAAAAAAAAAAGAAATAGAAAAAGAGAAAAGACAGGAAGGAAAGGGAAAGGAAAACCTCCAAATAATAATTTTTTAAAGTATGAACATAAGAGAGTAAGATGACAAAGAGGAAAATAAATTGGAAAGATCTCATAAAGCTTTCTCTTTAACATCTTTGCAAATACTTATGTCTAGGTTGTACTGCATATACTAAATACTATTATGTTTGGTGTTAAATAAAAGAGAGAAAGTCAGAAAAGTGATGAGCATATAAGGAGTAAGACCAGGGATAACCTAGTAAAGAGAAATAAAAAATGGCTCTGATATGGTGTAGAATGATTTGTAAGCTCAAACCTCTTTCAGAGTATCAACCAATGCAATACATTTTAAACAAAAAGATTTAGTAGTCTTGATCTAGCAAGGCACAATGGCATTCAGTGAGTATGATTTCATGGAAAAAAAACTATTTTGCTGAATTGGGATGCAAGTAGGGAACAAATGAAGCAGGGCAGACTACGCCTTATCAGAAGTGCAGTGAATTGGAATGGGAGAACTGATTCAACCACCAAATAAAATATAAAAATAAATGCTCTTTTCAAACTCTTTTCATCTTACCATGAAAAGACAGAGTCATTTCCCTAGTTGCTGCATGCATTTTAAGGCATTTTATATGGGCAAAGAAATAACTGCAATCCACTTTTTTGTGGGAAGGCGCTGAGAAATTTTACGATTTGAAGAAAATATTCTTCTGTTATTTTTACCACTAAGGCAAACATGACTTTGGATGATTTCTTCTACTGGTTTGTCATATTGCTCAACATATCTGCTGGAGGATACTTCAGTGCTTTGAAGTTAGTTAATATTAGTAAAAGCTGTCTTAGGAGATAAGTTCAGTTGTTCTCCCAGTTGAAAGATAAGTCTTGATCAATATTCTTTCTTCAAATAGGAATTCCCATAATTTCTCATTTTATCTCCTATCTAAACACCCATCAGGTCATTAACATCAACAGCAAAAAGAAAATGAAAATTTTCAATGGGAGCAACAATTTTAAGATTCACAAGGATACTTCATTGATGCTCTTGGCTTCAAAAAGTAGCTGAAGCACTAAAAGAAAAATGACACCTTCTGCTAAGAGTGTAAACAAATTGTCTTCAGTGGAGAAAAAAGGACTTAGAAACAGCAAATGAAGAGATGTAATAATAAGAAAACAACTACAGATATTGCAGGTGTTTCTGTGCAAGTACAGTTACGTTTAATAAGTTTTTAAGAAGTTAACTGTCTCAAGAATGAATGAGTCATATTCACACGTTCTGTCATGAACACACATTTTAAATGATAGATTCTTTCTCTATTCTTTATCATGTTGGTTTATTGTAAAAAATAATAGACTTAATAGAGATTACCTCCTAATATAATAATGCAGTATATAGAAACATTGAGGTTTCCTGAATCTTGAATGAAGATGTGTAATGTAGAATGCCATGACGTTAGGATAATAAAATGCATTATAGTTTGTGTTTCACATTGTAGGAGGAAAAGTTCTTAACTGCAAAAAAGAGAACATGTTAATTAATGACATGAGGTAGTCAACCAAATTCATTATCTGAATAATAAGCAATTTCCAAATTATTTTTGATGGAAAATAAGAAAAAACACGTGAGAATTTTTTTTTTCTGTTTTCCATCTATATTAAACACTGCTAACTACCAATGAACAGTACAAATCTGAAATCTTTTTGTGATGCTGTGTCCCAAGATCTAGCAAAATCTCTTGTTGGTATGGAAACTGGAGTATGTTCAGGATATATGCAAATATCTTTACTGAAAATTGTTCAGGAGACATGTAAGTATCTTCTTTATATAAGTTGTAGGGCTGATAAAGACTTGAACCAGATTAAAATTGAATTACAGACAATGTTACATTCTGAACTTGTCAAATTCAGCTAGTCTAAAGCAACATCTTGTGCAGAAAAGTTAAATGCAGATAAGGCATTCGACTTGTTCCTCAGTCACAGATGAGGTACATAACTTGAGCTTTCATCCATCATAAATCTGAGAAACAGGAAAACAGTTATGACAAAGGAGTGGGACTAGGAATAAAATTCTGGAATTGTATTACTAGAACACAAGGTTTTTTTATTACATCAGCAAGGCCCCGTGTAAAAATTTATTAATGAGAAGAACTGTGGAAGAGCAGAGGTCACAATAGACAGCTAAATTTGGAAGTCTGTAAAGATTTTTCTTTTAGGAATTAGTTGGTTTCAATTATCTTTGAGCAACTGGCCTGAGAAGAAACTTGCCCCTTGAGAAGCTGAATCAGTGAGGAATTGTACAGGTTTTTTGTTCTATCTTTTAATGAGGAGAGCTGTATTGCTCAGTTAAATAAATAAATAAATGAATAAATAAATAAATATTGAAAGTGTCAGTTGTGCCAGCATTAAAAGTAACAGTGAAATAATTGCTCAGTTTGCAGTAGACACTTCACATTATAATTAACTAGTAGTGATTTTTATTAAAAATGAATCATATTATGGCTACTGTAATCTGGTTTCCTACTGTTAGTGAGAAAGATGGTACATTTTTTTAATATTATAAATATAAATAATAGTATTAATACCATAAGAATTAGTGCAGTTAATATCAGGTATATTCATGATACATTTTTTCTGGAATAAGTTTTTTAACGTCTTTATTTTGGACACTTGAAATAGTGCATTTTCATGATTCTAGCTGTCATGGTTTTGTGATTTTTGTTGTCAGTATTCCACATCACGGCATCATGTAAAGCACTGGCAGTTAAAGAGTAAATTCCGTGGTTACTGCAAACTGCCTTTTTTGGTGTGTGGTCCTCCGAGGGGGAGGGGAGGAGATGCACTCCCCAGGGGTCTTTGCATTGGAGGGGCTGGTGAAGCCGCCTGGGAGACTTGGGGTCGCTTCCTTCCTGCACGGCAGAGAAGCACGTGGTCCTCCTGCAGTTTACTGTGTAAGACTCTCAGCTTGTAAACTCTCTCTGTTACATTTTCACTGGCCTCAATTTCGACATATTTAGTAAAATTAGTTGTTCCTCCTCAGATTGGTGCTGCTGTTTTGTTTTAGATCTGCCTACGAGTCCCCTGCCTTTCCCCTCTTCCCTTTGTTTTCCCCAGGGTGTGGGTCCGCGGCTTCCCTGCCGCTTTAGCTGCTGGACAGCTTGGGGCTGGCCCCTACCAGCCAACAATTTTTTTTTTCTCTTTTCTCTTCTTTTTTTTCTTTCGGGCCTGTCCCCCTTGTCATGGACACAGACCCTTAGATAATACCATGACACTAGTTTAAAATCTTCCTAGAACAAAAAAAAACAGGTCCCTGAAATACATCCTTCTAATTCAAATTGCTATTTTTCAAAATATTTCTTCATAGAGTTTTTGTACTTTTTACACAGGCTTTAAAAGGGAGAAAATTATGTGAAGGAAAAGGAAAAAAAAGATCTGTACATTGAATTATGGCATTTGAAAACATAAGCAACTTTGGAAGCCTGTAGCACAGGTAAAGATTTGTTAGCCAATTCATTGCATTTTTCAAATAAATAAATCAACAGATGTCAAGCTGTATCATTCCATACTTGAAACCAAAGGAGGTTTTCAACTTTGAATAAAAAATTGGGTTGCTGTTTTTTTCTACATATGAAGGATTAAAAAGTCCAGAATTATCAGAATTCACAATATCATTTTATGTACCTAAAGACAATTAGTCTTTAGAAGAAAAAAAAACAAGTGAGTGTCAGCAAAGATATTGTCATAGAATTTAATTTTGGTAGCAAACACAAAAATTGAGATTTTGCTTCTCAATCTTCTGTCTTAAATTTAACTTAGCTATTGTATCTTGCTAATGAGGTGTACAATTGTGTTTACTGCTGAGAGTTTTGATAACTCAACTTATGAACTTTTCTTTAAACTGTTGAGAGCTTTTTACCGTATATTTATACCTGCTAGTATTACACCAGATAAAGGTGTTAGAAGCAGACCTGAGACTGTGTACTATGTCTAGCTGGGATGTAAGATTTTGTTTTGTTTTTTTTTTGCTTTTCTTTTGATAGCAGCCTGTGTGATGCTGTGTTTTTAGTGGAAACTGTAACAGTTCCGATCGCATAACAATGCTTCAGTTATTACCCAACAGGGGTTGAACAGCATCAAGGCCTTCTCCATTTCACCATCCCTCCAGTGCATAGTTGGGAGCGGGCAAAAGGTCGGGAGGGGATAAAGCCAGGACGACCGACCCCAGATGACCTCAGCAATATTCCATACTACATGACATCTTGTTCAGCAATAAAACTGAGTGTGGGAAACAAGGAGTGGAGTTTTTCCAAAGTAGCCCTTGCTTGGAGACTGGCTGGGCCTCAGTCTGTTGGAGGTAAGTGATTTTTGTATTGCTTTTTTGGCTTGAGGGATTTTTTTTTCTTGCTTTTCTTTCCTTCACTTATTAAGCTGTCTTATTTTGACTTACAATTTTTTACCCTTTTGTTTCTTTGATCCCACTGTGAGGGGAGTGAGTGGCTGTGTGGTTCTTAGCTGTTTACCAGGGTTAACCCATCAGAGACTGGAAGTCATATCATTGTAGTGCTACATCTGAGAAAGTAGTAAACTATATTGTGAGCCTTTTTGAACCTGTGCTAGCATAACTGCACTCTACTGTGTACATATTATCGGCTCCAAGCCAAATGTATTGGAAGCAACTCTGTAATCTCCATTAGAGTCTACTGTATGCAGGAGATTTGCTGTTTGATACTTCTTTGAATACTCAGTGAATTTTGTCTTTAAGACATGACTGAAAACCATGGAAAAGCATTAAAGAACTTAAGTCCTTATGGAAAATGTGCACATGAGCAGTGCAACTGAAATCTTGCTTTGGATTCAGTTTGTACTTCTGGATGATTTAATTAACCTTCTTAAAAAGAATCACCAAAGATAAGAGAAAGATTTTCATATGCCAGCTGTAACTGAATTAGAGGAAACTCTTAACTGTAAATTCAAGGTAGCTCTACAGAGGCCACATAGATTATATGCTAAACCTTCTCTTCGCTCATTCAATTAATAAACATTAGCTGATAGAAGAATTTAAGCCATTATGAAAGTTAAATTCAGCCCTTATTGACTAATTAGCAAGAAAAAAAAATAATTAGTTTAGGACATTTAACACTGGGGTGAAAGGTGTAAAGCCAATGTCATGTCCCAAAAAAATAATTATACGCTAAGAGTGAAGGTAGAATTTTTAATTGGAGTTCCTGTTGTGGTTAATTAGATAATTAATATGTGCTAACATCATTGTAAATAGTGGAAACATATGCACACAGTAATGGAGAACAGTTTGAAGTTTAACAATGCGATTTTATATCTATGTATTGTTTAAATAATAAGTGCAATACTATAATTGAGATGAAGATGAAGGTTTGTGACTTTGGGTGCTAGATAATGAATAAGCCTTTATAAGGTTGCATTTCTGGTTATCACATTCTTAGTAGCATCGCACTTCATTAAATGTTCTTTCAGAATGATTGAGGGTCATGATCATTGGCTCAGAGTCTAGTTGAAGGCCTGTAACCAGCAGAGTTCCCCAGGGGTTTGTTCTGGGTCCAATCCTGTTCAGTATCTTCATCAATGACCTTGGTGAGGGGATACAGTCCACCCTCAGCAAGTTTGCTGATGATATGAAGCTTGGATAAGGAGCTGACACACCAGAAGGCTGAGCTGCCATTCAGCAAGACCTGGACAGACTGTTGAGTTGGGCAGAGAGGAACCTGATGAGCTTCAACAAGAGCAAGTATTGGGTCCTGCACCCAGGGAAGAATAACCATATGTACTAGTACAGGCTAGGGGATGACCTGCTGAAAATGAGCTCTAAGGAGGACTTGGGGGTCCTGTGGACAACAGATTGGCCATGAACCAGCAGTGCGTCCCTGTGGCCAAGAAGGCTAATGATATATTAGGGTGCATCAAGATGAGAATGGCCAGCAAGTTGAGGGAGATGAAGGCACATCAGTAATACTATATCCAGTTCTGGGATCCTCAGTTCAAAAGAGACAGGGGTCTTCTAAAGAGAGTGCAGCAGAGGGCCACAAAGATTATTAGGGGCCTGGAGTATCTTCCTAATGAGGAAAGGCTGAGAGACCTGGGTCTGTTCAGACTGGAGAAGAGAAGGTTTGTGTGTTATATTACACTGCATAGTTTAGAATAGAATGATGAATAGATACGGTCATATTGGCAGGTTCATAGAAAACCCATCAGTCAAGAATTAAAGAAACAGGACACAAGTATGCAGCTGTAGGTTATACCAGTGATGGAATCGTACTGTACATTAAAAACAAAACAAAACAAAACCTTAGAACTGATTTAATTTAGTGAACTCATGTTGTGAAAGAATATCCTGGTGTCAGCTAGAATGGAATTGATTTTCTTCATAGTGTATGGTATGATGCTCAGTTTTGGCTCAAGGAGAAAAACGATGCTGATAACACACCAATCTTTTATTTGTTGCTGGGCAGTGCTATACAGAGCCAGTGCATTTCAGTTTCTCAGCTTCTAGTAATGGCTTTTCATACTGTCCTGCCAGCAAGGGAGCTGGGGGTCACAAGGAGCTGGAAAGGGACAGAACCAGGACATGGAATAGCATGAAATTAATCTACAAGAAGAAGACATATAAAGGAAAAATGTTATAGTAATTGCATTTATATGAACAACTTTCTATCCAAGAAGGTGACACTATCTGTAACACAATCAAGAAGATTTAAAAGATCATGAAAGCAGGAAATGTGACAGTAACAGCAAACTTTACTATTCTATAAGGCTGGCAAATATCACGCTAGTTTGTGATGCGAAGATGACATTTTAAGATTCGGTCAGTGACAGCACAATGTAGCAGGTGGTTAGGGTGTTCATGGGTGGAGAAGCTACCCTTGACTTGGTTCTATATAGTTTCAAGGAGGTGATTTTCAGTGTTACAAAGAGCAACTTCATCACTTTAAGCAAATGTGTAGCAGTAAAATACCCCAAATCCATTGCACTTGTGTATATTGTTAAAATAATTAACTGCATGAAAAATAAAACAGTTGAAAAGAAGCATCTTAAAGTGTTAAATCTTTCAGGTGGCATAAAAGTTATTTAAAAGTTATACTGTAAGCTCAGAAAAATTAACTGCTATCTCTCAAAAAATATTTAATAAAGTTCAAAAGAAACACCATTTTGAAAGAGAGAAGTAAGAGCTGACTAAAAGTAAGAGTTCACTCTTCAAGAAACCAAAAGCATTTCCAAGTAAAGCAAATAGGATCATGAACTCTGATATCTTAAATGATAAATACAATAAGAAAGATCCAAGATGATACTGAGAAACAATTTTGCAAAAAGCTTAAAAACTACTATTAAAATTTCAGGATCAAGACATTTTCCTGAGAGTTCCCAGTCTCAGTAGAAGATTAAAGCAGTAAATGACAAAATAAATCTTTAGAGTAAATAATAGAGAAGCTAAATTTCATCTCTTTCCTATCCTTTCCTTTCCCCCTCTCCCTTCCCAGTTTCTCCTTTCCAGTTTCCTCTTTTCCCTTTTGTTTCCTCTTTCCTTTTCTTTGCAGTCAATTCCCTTGTTATAGCAGTATTCAAAGATTATGCCTAACTGATGTGTTTATAGATAAGTAGACAAAATTGAATAGTAACAAACAGCCAAAATAGGTTATATTTACCCAAGTAACTAAAGGAAATTTAGGTTAAATAGATGAACTTCTAATTATGCTATTTCACACTTAAAACAGCATTGGCTCTAAGGATTGAAATGTGACAAAACACCTGAAAGGACTAAGGAAAATTTCAGAAAACTACTGTTCTTTAAGCCTCACAAATATACATGGCAAATTAATGATGTGCTGCATTAAAGAATGTCATTATTGGACACAAGTTAGTATGAAATATTGGGGAAGACTTAATAGAACTTTTGTAAAAAAAAAAAAAAAAAAAAAGCCATTATTAGATTTTTTTTGAGTTCTTAGAAAAAAATTATTAAGCAGGCAGTGAAAGCAATCTTGGTAGTTTACCTACAAGGTATATCTACCAAAATCTCTGAAGGAAATTATGCAGGGGTTACATTAAGAGAAAATAACTAGCGTGGGTCAGTAATTGACTAAAAGATTACAATTAGAGACAAAGAGTGAAAAAATGTTTTTTCAAAGTGAAAAGGATAGTGGGATCCCTGAGATTTATAAATTATCTGAAAACTGCTCTGAATAGTTGTCATGGTTCTATGATTTTCAGTTATCGGTATTCCACATCATAACATCATGTAGTGTACGTACCTGGTTCTCAGAAGGACTACTACATTCCCCAGGAGACTTTGCTCCCCTGTTACCGTTCTCCAGTCAGAGGGAAAGATAAAAACTCGCAGATCATGAGACCTGATCTCTCTTTCCGCCCGCCTCTTGTCCCGGCAGCATCTTGCTCCCCAGCAGTCTCACCGTCAGTATCAGAGTAAGGCCTGCTTTAATTTTGGACACCCTATCTCACTGTATTGGATTTATCAGCTTAAATTGTAATTATACTGTATTATATTGTGTTATTTTGCATTCTGATATCTTATTTAGTAAATTAGTTTATTTCTCCTCATATTGTTGCCGCTGTTTTGCTCTCAGGCCTATCTCCCTACCCTTTTTCCCTTTTTCCCTTTCCCGGGGCGTGGGTCCGTGGGCCCCCCACCCCATTCATCATGGAACCAGGCCGAACCAGTCCGTAAACCGTTGATAGAGTTCACTGGTAATTCAGTACAATAAGAAGGAGATCCCACTGTGAAGGTTTATGGAAGGATTGACTGCATAATCATTGGCAGTGGATTATATGCAAGATGATGCACATATAGAAAACCTTATGTAAATCTGATGGGTTCTGAACTGACTCCTGTCTTCAGGAGTGAAATCCTGGTGTTATAGGAGATGGTTTCACAAAAACAAACAAACAAACAAATGAATTAAAAAAAAAACAAACACAATCTTGGTGCTCAGTAGTGGTCAAAAAGAAGATTAAGTATTAATTGGAAAAAAGCAAAGAACAAAACAGAGCACATTGTTATGTCACTGTATAAATACATAGACCATCTATGTCTTGAATACGATGTGCAGTTTAGGTGTCATTGTCTGTAGACGGGAAAACAAGCAAACAAAAGAGCATGAAAAAACTCAAAGCAAGGAAAGAAAGGTGTTCAAAGGTGTGGGATGTGAAGAGGGCCCTGTACTATCAGTGATTCACTTAGGGATCTTCACCTTATGAATAAAATCATTTGGTTGGGAGTACATTTCCTGAAGACTTAAAGAATCACAAATGTCAGGAGAATTAGGAGAGAGTGAATAGGTTTTTACTCTTTCCTAGTTGTATTCAGTGGCCTTTGCTGGGGCAGATGATACAGAGCAGTTTTACTTGAGTTTTCTGTGTACCTTCTTCAACCACAGGGCTTATTTGCTTATGAAGTGTTACAGGACCGTATTCTTTCCTAAATAAACCAAACATTAGGTTTATATTATCTAAGAAAGATATTTTAAAATACTAATTTCAAAATATCCAGAAACAGTAGGAAATGTATTGTTTTATGTATATATCTCTGCATCTTTTGCAAGCAGAAGTCTGTGTAATTTGCAAGGCTCTGAAGCAACCAGACCTGTGTATCCCTGGAGATACACTGACATCCCATCCCTTATCTTCTGATAGTAAAGTCTCAAAACATAGTGGACCTTATATATGCCTGCAAAATACCATGTCGATATGAACTGCACGATTTCCTGGAAGTATTTAAGAGGTACATAAACATGCCTCTAAGGGACATGGTTAGTGATTAATGAAGGGAATGGGTAAGTCAGGTTGTTGGTTGAACCTGATGATCTAGAATGTCTTTTCTAAGTTAAATGGTTCTATGATTCATATGCAGTACATTTTTGCCTAAGCCAAGGGAAAAGTTGTGTAAATTTGAATGAGAAAGATTAGTTTTTTGGGAAAAAAATCAGATTGTGACGGATGACATTGA
The DNA here is from genome assembly GCF_002078875.1 of Numida meleagris. NCBI lineage: Eukaryota > Metazoa > Chordata > Aves > Galliformes > Numididae > Numida > Numida meleagris. The sequence goes on along the minus strand of NC_034410.1, from coordinate 69,590,805 downwards.
TTAGTTATGCTATCTTTGAAATATCAGAAAATGTTTAAAAGATCACTCTAAATCTGATTTTAGATTTCACCTAGAAAATGCTTGATACTCCATCTGTTTTCCATTATGTTTAACATTAAATATATTTCTCAGCTTTTGCTTTCTATAGTAAACATTTGGTGGTGTCATCTATGTTCTTAAAATGGTCTTTGTTCTTCAATTGCAAGATTAGGTTCCACACCTCATAATACTCAGAACAAGTGACTATTTCTAGCTATTATAATTGTTCTTCTTTTCAGAAAATACTTCAGTCCCTGGTAGCCACTCATTGCTTAAGGTCTACAGCATGTTTAACTTTCTGAATTTAAGTACCAAGAGCGGTATTTCAATTCAGAAGAGATCGAGACTGATCCTCTCCAAAAAGAATCTATAATTTCATTCAACCAGAAACACAACTTTAATCAGTCCTTTTGTATTACTGCTTTAGCTGAAGCCAGTAAGAACTGAATGTAACTCACAACAGTGCACGCACAGTTTCTATATTTCTACAATTTTCTAAGATTTAAATGTATTCTTTTTATAGGCTTCATGTTCAGAAATATTTCAGTTGCAAACTGATAGAAAGATAGGTTATGTATTTCAGTGTACATGTCAAGACTTGTGAATTCGATGATTTAGGGAAAATTAAATTATAGTCTACAACATCTTTACCATGTGTAGTTTTTGGCTGCATTGTCTGAGCTTGCCACATGTTTTTGTCATCTGTAATTTGTAATTTCTAAGTCCTGAGCAAGGAGTCTAGATGGAAAGGTCCTGGTCTCCTACTGATACTTATCTGCTGAAGGTGTATACCCTGAAATGACCAGATCTGGTGCTTTTATGATTACTGATGTCTACAAGTTTTCTTTTTCAGAGACAAAAGAAGAAAAAAGAAAAAAGAAAAAGAAAAAGAAAAAGAAAAAGAAAAAGAAAAAGAAAAAGAAAAAGAAAAAGAAAAAGAAAAAGAAAAAGAAAAAGGAAAAGAGAAAAAGAAAAGGAAAAAGAAAAGGAAAAAGAAAAA